>NW_027503612.1:0-46493 GCF_021521415.1 Bidens hawaiensis
ATGACGGAGACTACAAGAAGGTTTGACTAGTGTTAAAAGTGAATGGTGGCTTCTAGACATAAAAGACCTACTTTGTAATTTTTCTATTTTTTTTTTTTGAAAATCTTTCACGATTATATTCAAAATAATAATGTGTAGGGACTTTATAAAAAAAAGTTCACAGTTATATTTAAAATGATCATATGAAAAAAAATGTAAATGGACATTTATAAAAATTGATTGGTTTTTTTAGTATTTGTCCTTTTTGGATTATATTTTATTGAAGTTCCATGAAAAGTATTAATTTATATATGAATTATATTTGATATCATTCGGGTCAAACACCGGTCCGCATTCCCGGGTCGGTCCGACCTTTGACCCGGTAAGGCGTCCGGGTCGATGTCTGGGCCGGGTCTGAAAACATTGGATAATACCATTAATGAAGTAGAGACTTTGAGGATGTCAAGATACAAACTTTTAAGAGTCTAAGATCTCTATCAAGAGCATCACCACAAAGCATTAGTTGTTAAACTATACATAATATGTACACACGTGAATTAAATGATTAACAGTTAATTGATACCTAATTGACGTCTTTGTTTGTTGTTTTAGTCAGAGGGTGTCATGTTCCGAATTTCATCATTGACATTGCCCATGCGAAGTCATTTATTGGATAATCTATAAACCAATTATTCCTATATTGTTAACCAGAGAAGTGATGATAGAACTAATGTAAATAAGGATATTTGGAACCGATATTACCCGGATGAAGAAGACATAATCTGATTGTTAACTGCGTTAAATTTGTTAATGAAAAGTATAAAACAAAGATGAAAAGAAAACAAAAAAAAGGAGTATAAAGTGAGACAATTGAACATGTGATGATATTCCAATCAACTATAAATGTAGTTGGTTTTGGTTGGTATAATTGGTAATATAGTTATAGGATTATAACACAAAATAAATAAATAAATAAAAAGAAAAAAGGATAAGAAGTTACTGGTGCTAAAATGACTTTAATAATACATAAATCGCCCCAACTTAAAACTGAACTGATATTGTTAATGTGATCTTATGCAGATTGATGCACTTAAACAAAATACTACAAATACCCTCTAAACCAAATTTTACCAATTTCAGTTAACAAAACATTCATCAGAATTAAAAAGTTTAATTCACCAACCTGTATAACCGTTAGGGATGAGCTTTTTTCCTCGAATATCGGTACCTTACCGGTATCGTACCGACCGATTGTAAGCGGTATCGGTATCGTTGTTTTTTTCAGTTTAAAAATATTTGTTACACCATAAAGTCATAAACTGACAAGTTTAAGTTTAGAGTGTTTGTTTGATTTTCTGCAAGTTGCCATTACACCATAAAGTAATATACTGATGAGTTAAATGGTAATAAAATGCTAAAACGGTAAATTACATAAATATCGGTTCCAATACAGGTACGGTACCAATACCGAACCGATATATTCGGCATCGGTACTTTCGTTATTGGTACCAGCTACGGTACCGATCTCATCCCTCTCGATACCGAACCGATAAATTCGGTATCGGTACTTTCGTTATTGATACCGGTACGGTACCGATTTCATCCCTAATAACCGTTATGAATAACATGTTTAAAACTTACCGTAACCTTCGAACCCGAATGTACCTAGGGATTGATAGTCAATTTCATGTATTTTTGTTAGTTTACAGATAGAATTAATACAAAATATGCTAAGATTACTTCATATTATATTGAACTTGATAGAATATTTCATATTACTACAACAAAAAAGATTGATTTGATTGAACCTGAATTAACTTGTGATGTAAAGGTGAATCGTTTGACTCCGATTGTAGCTGCAAATAAGAGTGAATACGTTTACAATCGTCAGACTTTGCGACATGTGATGATATCCCAATCCGATTGTAGCTGCGATTGAACCTGCGAATTTATCGGTTCGGTATCGAGAGGGATGAGATCGGTACCGTAGGTTTGAAGATGTGATGGTATCCTAATCCGATTGAAGATGTGATTTTTATATGTTTAGACAGTTGGTTTTCAAGCGCAGGTTTGAATATTTCACCAGTTTACAAAGGTTTGATTGAATCTGCAACTTCTAGGGTTAGAAGAAGGGTGAAGTATAATGTTGGATTTGATTGAATCTGTTGCCGTTGTATAGGCTTAGTGTGAGTGTGAGATGTGAATTTGAATTTGAATGATGAACGATGAATGACGATGACGAAGCATGTAGAAAATTAGCTAAATAGGAGAGAGAAAAGGAATAGTAGCCGCTGAGATTTCATTTTTAAAAAATAGCCTATCAAATTCAACTTCTACGTGATATTTTGATATTCTTTGTAAGTTTTCGTGGACCAATCAAGATCTGTCATGTGTTTTCCATTCTCATCTACCTCGTTAGTATTCATCCCAAATTTGTCTTAAGCGTTAGTTTTGACATCAAATATAACCTGAAGAAAACCAACTTTAACGTGATGTTTCAAGTTGTTTTCATCGGCAACGTGAGTTTTCAAATAAGATGATTTTTGAGTTATTTTGAAATTCATCTCCAACGATGAATTTCAACCTCGGAGACGATTTTTGGAGTACGTAGTTGAAGTTTGTGCAAGTGAAGTTTTGAAAAGGGTTAGGTAGATGGGGTCCACATGAAGTTTTCTCTTCAAAAATGTCTTTAAACATTGAATTTATAAGAATTCCAATTTTGACTATGGTTTTCAATATAAAACCAACGTGTTTTAAAAAGGGTTAGGTGGATGGAGTCCACATGAGATTTTTCTCCTCAAAAATGTCTTTGAACATGGAATTACTAAGGATTCCAACTTTGACTTGGGTTTTCAACATAAAACCAACTTGTTTTGAAAAGGGTTAAGTGGATGGGGCCCACATGAAGTTTTCTCATCAAAAATGATTTTGAAGATGGATTTTATTACAATACCAACTTTGACTATGTTTTTCAATATAAATCTCAACGTATTCTGAAAAGGGATGGGGTCCGCCAAACTACTTTGTCTCGAAAACTATCTATGAAGAGTGGAACTCCGGTGAACCCATGGTGGCGTTGGTGGTGGGTTGTAGTGGGTTGATGAGTGTACCAAGGTAAACAAACTCGGTGCTTGGAGTTGAGGCGGTGGTGGGTAGTGGTGGTGGTTTGTCGGAGGTGGGTTGGCTGGCCGAAAACAGGCGGTGGCTGTCGAAGGATGGTGGTTGTGGTGGTGGTTGCGGCGGTATAAGAGGGTGGTGAGTATGGTGGAAATAATAAGAATGGAAATAAGAGAGAGTGTGAGTGAAAGGAATAGTATTTTTTTTGGTAGTGTGTGATTTGGAAGAAGGTGATGATGGGAGGGTAACGGAGGTGATGTTTGCTGGAAAAGTGGGGATTATAGTGGTGGTGGGGAAGAAGGGGTGGTTGTCAACTCCGAAGTTGAAATTCATTTGAAATTCATCTTTGAAGATGAATTTCAAAAAAACTTTAAAAACCATAAATTTGAAAACTAACGTTGCCGATGAAAACAGTTTGAAACATCACGTTAAAGTTGGTTTTCTTCAGGTTATATTTGATGTCAAAACTAACGCTTAAGACAGATTTGAGATGAATACTAGCGTGGTAGGTGGGAATGTAAAACACATGACAGATCTTGATTGGTCCACGAAAACTCACAGGGAATATCAAAATATCACGTGGAAGTTGGATTTGATAGGCTATTTTTTGAAAATGAAATCTCACGGGCTACTATTCTTTTTCTCTCTCTTCAAAAGTGCTATTTAGGTAATTTTCTCCGAAGTATAATATTGTTGTTGTTATTTGTTAGATTTATATTGATTTTAATTAAATAAATTTAGGAATTGCCATGTGGTAGTTTGAAAGCTCCTGGTGAATTATAAAAAAGATTGTTTGAAAACCCATTGTTTTATTATATTGGTAGATGGTCATAGAATTTTGTTTTGTTTTCAATATTAGGAGTTCTTTTAATATTAAGGGGGTGTTTGGGATTCCATATTTTACTTCCTTATAATTTTTCATTTAGTTAATAAGTTCCAACATTATAACTTATAGAACTTTTCCTCTCAAACATAAACAATCTCAAACACCTTGTTACTTCTCAAAAAGTTTATAAGTTATAAATTAGTGAAAATAAGCAATCCCAAACACCCCATAAAGAATAGTTTGATATAATTTGAATAAGGGTAAAGTTGTCTAATAATTAGTAAATTTTAATGAAATGGGGATATATGTAATATAAGTGGATTAAAAAGAGAAAATATGTAATTAAATGTTTAGCATTGGAGAAATGTGTAATAAGAAAACTTAATAAGGGGATATATGTAAACGCCCCTTTTATTTTTGCATCTTGATAGTAAAAGTAAAAAAAAAAAATCTGAATGTGTATAACTTTTATGTTTAAAGTACATAATTTGGCTCTTGTTTTTCGTTTTAACTTTTTTACAAGAAATCAGTTTAAGTTGCATGTTAAAAAAGAAGTAAACGAGTTAAACATATAAACCCGTGAACTCATAAGCGACCTAAATCATTTTAAACCAAACGCAAGTGTTAGGTCCATCCCGTGTCATAAGTGAAGTTGTCATGTCAAATTTACACTCATTTGTATTGAGTTAAATCGAGCTTAACACAACTTAACCAAGAAACATATCTTTTATATGTTCCTGATAGACTAAAGTTAGAGTTTCTTTTACTCACAATATCCCTTATGTCGGAAGTTGACCTCATCAAAATAATTATATTAAAATCGAAGATTTATAATGCGATAACTGTCAGTTTCATGTTAACTTTGTTAACTAAGCTCATTTATCTCCGTTAACATGATCATGCACATGCATTTACATGATCACACACACGAGTCTGTCCGCGAACGTTGTTGGTCTAATAAAAACAAGTTATGGAAAATATATTAAGATATGCGCTATGTGTTCATATGTAGAATCTTACATGCTATACTTGTTGCTTGTTGTATTATTTTACGTGCCTACACATGATATTAGTATATATTATGACACATTAAGATCACACTGAACACAAATAGGTTACTAAATCCTTGACTATCTATCCTTTCACTTTCCTTTCTCTTTTGGCCGAAAACACACAAACACACTTGGGTTCGGTTTTGCTCACAAGAACACACAAATCCTTGACTATCTATCCTTTCACTTTCCTTTCTCTTTTCGCCGAAAACACACAAACACACTTGGGTTCGGTTTTGCTCACAAGAACACACACACTACTTTGATTTGGATATCAAGAACTTTGCATAGGAGGCTTAGTTTAATCGATTTTCTTGCAAACATCAAGTAAGTGATTGTTATTATAATCTATCGTTCATGCTTTGTAATTGAGAATATGGGGATGTGGTATCCAAATAATGAAAAACAAATGAAACCATGTTAATATTCAAATATTAATCATGTAAGTTTGTGTATTTTTGATAGATTGTCCTGTTTAACGAAAACCCTAATTTTGGTGATGATGGTTATTTGTTAATAGATTGCGATGATGATGAATTGGTGTAATTTTTGTTGATAATTATCGATGTAGATGAAATATACATATGCTAGTATTAAAAGATTGATGAGATTGATGTGTTGTTCATAATTTTCCCAAAGAGGAAACCTTTTGATTTGTGAATTTTACAAAAGGCTAGTTAAATGATTATAATTTTTTTATTGTATGCATAAGTGTTATAGGATCATATGATAGTCATTTGGATAGATTGTTGAAACCCTAAGTGCATGCTAGTTCATACCTTGCTAAAAAGGGAAACTTTATTGTTTGAACAATTTGAAAACAGATTAATCGAGTATGGTATGCATATGATGATGTTGTAACAATGATTAGGATGTCATATTATGATAGTTGATGATGTTTAGGATGTTACATACTGCTAGTTCATGATCTACTCGAAATGGAAACTTTATCTTATGATTTAGTTGTGAAATGTGACGTTAGCTTGATATGTTGATGATGATGTGGTCATAATTATGGTGCCATATCATGGTAGTGAATGATGCTTTAAACTTGAATTGAATTTGGTGATCAATGTGGTTAAAATCCAAACTTGCCTACAATGGTAACTTTTAGGAACTAGTTATTAATAACATGAGTTCTATGTGCAAAGTGGTTTAAAACATGCACAAAATGGTTCATAATACGAGTTACATGCTAGCGGTTAACGGCGTATGATAGACTTTCCTAGAACATAAACTTTGTTAGGACATGAAAACAAATTGAACCTTACATGTATGCTTGTGAAACTATATGATGTTAATAAACTTTAATAGTCATAAACAAATATATTCTCGCTTAAGGAGTCACCAACGTGTCTTTAGATCAACTCGGTCAAACTTGATTAACAAAAGTCAAATTTGGTCAAACACATTAAACAATAGGATGGTTTAGATACTAGGGGTTCTATGCATCTTCACACACATACCTTTACTTAACACACACTCAAGGTGAGTTTCACAACTCCTCTCTTTACTTACTCCTTTTTGGGGAGAAAGCATGCGCAAAACTATTAGATATTGTAAAATTGATTATATCATGAAAACTTAGTGCAACTACCAACTAAAAGACTCACACACATCGGACCGTTACTAAGGTTAACGGGCGAGGTAATATTAAGTAATACTACTGGGTTTGACAAATCCCACCCGCGTTAGTAGCATTAACTCGACCGGAGGTCGAACAGGCGTAACATGACAGATTCTGGGACTTGGCGGAAGGCACTAAAGCAACCATATGTCAGCTTCAGTTATTGTATCATGATCTCTAAAGTAATTAACTAGTGATAAACTTTGTTTACAATATCTGCACGTTGAAACACCTTAAATCTATTAATAAAACTGTGATCTCACTGACCATTGTGTTGAATGTTTACCATGTCCTTCTCATGTCGCTAAGGCACAGTGCACGGAATATGAGTTTTCATGCATTTCGTGAATAAACTTTAAAACCATGGTCTCGTATTTTAAACATTTTAACAACTGCGCGCAGCGTGTTTGTGCTAGTACTTTTGACATTAATAGTTTTTTGGGAGTTTTTGTTTTATGTTACGCTTTGGCAATTTGATTAACCTTGAACTTATTTTCACGTTGTAGGTGACGGTTGGTTTTTCAACTCATATAGAGGTCGTTTGGTGTAACTAATGACTGCGATCCTGGTATGTCACGCGCCTCGTTGTAAACCTCTGCACGTGAAATTTGAGGGAGTGATATACAAACGATAATTTGAGAACAACTTCACTATAACTTGATGTTTATTTCATGATACATCACGATAAACTACATGGTTGTAACAACTCGGATTTTACAAATTAATATTTTTATCAAATATCCGACCCGTTTCAATGTTCGGGTTATTTTATTTAAATAAAAATATCGCGTTTATCAAAATGATCAACTATTATTATATTATTATTTAATTAATTTTATAATATATAAATATAACTTTCTTAACTTGGCAAAAACCACCAAAAACCAAACTTTAATCTGTTTATGTTTTCACCTTCAATCTCCAATGGCTAAATTGCAAATATTATATATTAATATATTATAATTAGATATCCTGATCCAAACCATACCCGACCCGTTTATAAACTTCAACCCGATGGTAAATCTTGATTAACAAGTTGATTGTTTTGGAAATTGATTTGAGAAATCAATTCTTTTGCTAAAAACGATCATCGTCTGTAATTAGGGAAATTTGTAAGGCCCCGAACCCGGTGACCTTACCTTAGCGTCGGATTTACTCATAAACACAGTTCTTTCAAATCAGAGTTTATTAAAACTTTTCGCGGAATATAAAACATCAATCATTTGTTACAAAACATTAAATCTTTTCTTTGATATCATATCATAAAACTTTATTTTTAAAACATCTTTACTTCTTTCTTCAGATGCCAGCCGTTCAATCCATGCCGTGTGTCATCCTCATGCTAGCTCTGTAATCAGCTCACCTGCGTGCATACTAAAAGTCAGCTACGCTGAGTGAATTCTAGTTAATCGAATGCCATACAATACATACACATACATACATATCTGTAGATACATATCCATACTTCACTAGTTACCCTTCTGTTCTACATACCTACTTGCTACCATACATACAATTTATTCCCATATATTCTTCCAGTATCCGAAGACACATATTACTACCTTAACCTCGTATAAATATCCATAGGGGAATCGTCACGTAATATCTATTAAAAGAACCATTACCATTACCATACTATATATAATTTCCATAGGAGGAACACTCTGTATACTTTCCATAGAAGGAACACTTTACTATCCATAGAAGGAATCACTATACTTTCCATAGAAGGAACACTATACTTTCCATAGAAGGAACACTATACTTTCCATAGAAGGTACTCTATATATTATCCATATAAGGAACACTATCTATAAGTTATTTTTTTAATATCCATGTAAGGAGCTAATCACTTCCCTTGACGATACGTGCAATATCCGAAGATCGTTCACGTACCGACAAGCTTTCATTCATAATGTTCATACATCATCCTTACATTACATACAATATTAATATCTTTATTTATATCCTGACAGTACGTGCAATATCCGAAGATCGTTCACGTACCGTCAAGCAATCAATCGTATCTATCACATATATCCTACACGGCATACACCTATTTCCACGAATATTAGTAGGGTTCGATTCTCTCTTCGTTACCATACAACCATACATCATACCTCGAGTATTAGTAGGGCTCGGTACCCTTTTCGTAACCATACAACCATACATTATCATTTCTTTCTTCTATTATCTCTATCATGTTCATACACATAAACATACCTAACATACTTACCTTATACATAATGTTACAACCTGACAGTACGTGCAATATCCGAAGATCGTTCACGTACCAACAAGCAATCATTCATACATTTCACATTATCCACATAAGGCATACACTTACCTCTTAGGATAAGTGTATTAACTATCACATTGAGTATGCACACAGCCCCGAAAACATAACAAGGAATGGGCTAGAAACTTGTAACAATTCCGGCAAATTCAGGTATACCCTAGCCGGAATATACTATTTACGTGTTATTTAATATTGAATATATGAATTATAATGTGATTATACGAGTATATAAGATTCTCAGTACGAATTATACTCAAATGTACAACTAGTCGTATCGGAATTACGATTAATCGATGAACGGTTATTGAAACCCGAACGAATCGGGGATTACATTATATACGAAATATATGATGTTTAGTAAGGTTTACGAAGTATTAAATCTTCGGGATGAGTGAATTATAGCACAGAAAAAGGATTTCGATTTAATGATACGTCGGTACGTTAAACGAAACCTTTAATATCAAACCAAGCAAGAGACGATCGATCAAGCCGAAAAAGATGCACAATTACCGACAATATGATGTGTTGAGTCAATAAACGTCATGGTTTAAGTTTTTAAAGTTTTTAAATCAGTTTTATATAAATTTCATTTTTAAGCCGAAAAACGACCGTTTTGACCTCGTTTTGAGCGGAATTAAACGTTTAAACCGAAAAACGAACTGAACTAGATTATCCACAACATTATCCGGATTACACAATCCAAGTTTGTGGCCAAGAATGAAGATGTGGGTCCCACCCCACACCCTAACTTGGACCGATCGGTCCTTTGCACACACACACACATTTCATTTTTCTTTTTTCTAACTCTCCAACTCCAAAACCCTCTCAACACACTTCAACCTTCATCCAAATCATTGATTTTTAACAAGAATCATAAGGTAAAAACATGGTTTTAATGGTTGATTCTTAGTTTTGATTCTATAATCTTGAGAAAATGAGGTTTCAAATGAAAAATGGGTGAAAACCCGAGATGAAACCGATTCTAGCATGATCAAGTGATGTATACAAGTTATACAAGGGATCTTGGTCCAAGAAATGAGTTAAAAGAGTCAAAAACGAATTTTTACGGTCAAAATCTTTGTTTTGATGTTTTAATCGAAACCATGAAAGAAATGGCTTGATTGTGGGTATAACTTGCTTGGTGTGGTGTTGTTGTGCTTTTAAGTGTTGTATCTAGTGGCTAGCAAAGGCTAGAAACCAAGATCTTTGCGATCTAAACGCTAGAAAACACAAGATAGTTCGGTTCTCGTATGATTTAGATAATTTGGACAGATTGTGATAGACCTAGAGTTGGGTCACGAAATTTCACAGAGATGATCTACACATGAAAATATGAGATCTGTGAATTTTTGGTAATTTTTGGATTAAGGATGAATATTTGGTGAATTTAATGCTCAGTTTTGGCCAAAAATGGTGAAAAATAGCTAAACATCATGAAAAATTCTGGAAAATTTAAGATAAGCTTTTTATAACATATAAAAGTCACACACAAAATTTCAGGTTCATTGGAGAAGTCTAAATAGGCTTTTCGGTAAAACGAGTTCTAGGGATTTCTAGCTCGGTTTTGGTAAAAATGGCATGAAAAATAATTTTTTGGTTCTGGAAAAAATTACAGGGAACTATGTGTGTGACAGGGGTCATCCCAGAAAAATTTGGGATTTTTCGAAGGTCGTTTGGTATTTTCGTCATATTTGGTGTTTAAATGACGTTTAAAAATGGTTAAATAAATTTTAGATATAAAAATTAATTCTGGAAAAATTTTATAAAATTCCTTACTGTCAAAATATGGTTTGTACAAAATTTCAAGGTCCGAGACTAAACGGATATTTATTTGTGCTAAATGGAACTTAAAAACAAACTTTTAAACTTAAAACGAGTAAACCGGCAAAGTTCGCCTAAGCGAACTGACTGGTGTTTGAAAACCTTAAAAATGGATGATTTTTATGAAACTAAGGTAATCAAGTAAAAATAAATCATCCGAAAATAATTCGGATGATTTGGGTAATTTTACCCGACTTAACCGTTTCCGGTGTATTAAAGGCGGAAACGGGCCCCGCGGCCAAACGGGGTGTCTAACCGAGCTCTAATTTCACCACTTTAATGAAAATATCAATAATGACTATTTTCGGGACGTATGTGGTCAAACTCATTTTTTGAGAACATAAAGACGAATAACCGTGCTAGGCACGCAAAACGAGAAAACAAACTATCGGTAGTTTTGACTAAAGAACTCTAAGTGATATCACAATCTAAGTCCTGAGAAGTGTATCGGGGTTAACATGGTCCCCGGATCGTGTACGGTACTGGGTTAACAGTGTCCCCGGACGTACCGGTTAACACGAATTTAAGTTATATTGATAGAAATTGTGTAGTAACGATTTGGGGATCGTATTACAGATCTGTACCAGTAGCCGTGCACCGTAGTACGTCTTTGCTCACAAGAAGGTGAGTTTTCACGAGCCCCTTTTACTGAACTGTTTTAAATATTTTCCCGGGGCGGAAAGCATGTTTTTTTTACCAAAGTGTTTAAGTACATGCCGATCGCATGGAAATCAATGTATTTATATAATGTTTATTGTACGAGAATCGTACGGTAATGAATTAAGATGGTAATTGTCTGAGTTGCTAACAGTGTAAGGCCCGAAACAGTGTTCTGGGGTAACCGAGTTCCCAGAGGTTATTAAATGTGTTTCTGGGGTAACAGAGTTCCCAGAGGTTATTAAATGTGTTTCTGGGGTAACAGAGTTCCCAGAGGTTATTATTTGTGTTTTCTGGGGTAACAGAGTTCCCAGAGGTTATTGGAAGTATTCTGGGGTAACAGAGTTCCCGGAGGTTAATCGATATGTTTTGGGATTAACAGAGTTCTCACTTGTGGGCTCAGCATAATTATATCGCTTATTTATGATTATTATAATGATTTGTTATGGTTTATTTAAATTAGTGAAACTCACCAACTATTCGTAGTTGACCCGTTTTCTTTACATGCTTTCTAGGTACACTCAAATTGGAATGAGTGATATGTGTTCGATGCCGTGTGCTATTTTGTGGAAGTCTAGGGATCTATATTTTGCATTGAATATGTTAATGTACTATCGGTAACACTTATGTGATAACGCTTAGATGGTTATGAAACTCAGAACAATGTAATACGTTTAAATTAATGTAGTGGTGTTTTCTTTATAAACAATGCTGTTGACATCAGATGTGTCTGTTGCATCCCGTGTACGTTTCCGCTGCGGTTACGGGGTGTTACAGAACTTGGTATCAGAGCCATTGGTTATAAAGAATTAGGATGTCTTTAAAAGATACCTAAAATATAACCAGTAGCTCAAGTGTTATAGGATCTGAATATCAACTAATAATTTATAGTGACGAGGTCTGGATGAACTTGGTTGGACAAGTGAGTTATTATGGTCCGGAACATAATAACAGACTTGTCCGCACGAGGGAATTCAGGGGAATGTCACGGGGTACATTAATAGGTAAAAAATGGCAACATATGTGTACAGTATATAATATTATTTATATGTGCTAGTGTGTATATATATATATACGTGTGCATATCTTGTGGGTTCAAGTATTGGGAAATAAGACCCGGATAAGGAACCGGGGGATGTGATAATAAAAAGTACCGAGGATGCTGAAATTTCTAGAGCATCGGTTGGTGATAAGTCGGACTTATCGGGTTATAGTTATGATGGTACCAAATCAAATCTCCCGTTTGACATTAACCAGAAACGTCTAGTAACCGTCACTCCCAACCAAAAATTGATAAATCCCATACCCTACCAACACCGGTACCCCGCCTATTCTAATAACTTCCTATGTTATCCTTACATCCGTTAGATGTTTACACCCATGTATGCTCGAATAGAATGATTACCTATACACAAAGAAGTGTTGGAATCATTATGGCATAGTTGGTTGTTCGTTCGTAGGAGGTATACTGTGTATGCCGGATATACGAATAGACACGGATATTATAACTCCGTGGTACGTAATCGTTCGATGCTCACGGTGAGCATGTATCGGTTATGCTGACATGCAAAAGGATATTGAAATCAAGCATATTAAACATTGATCTTTGTTGAGAAAGGTCTATATGTCAGTTGGTGACAAGGGTTATGAAACATATTTAAACGTTAACCGATGTCAGGTTAAGTCCATATATTATTATATTTGTGGGACATATATACTAGATGCCGGTATGTGTAATATATGTGATAATATTTGGTGTGTATGTGTACCTGTTGTTATGATTGAGCTGGTAACGAGTTATATGGTGAGATTAGTATTGATTACTGCGTACGGGATGAGTACGGCAGAATGACATAAAAAGAGTAACTCCAATGATGGAGATTGATATGATTCAGTTGATTGCTCAAAAATAGCAGATGATGATACCGAATGTCGTATCACTGTTCACTGCTAGTGTTGATGCAAATGTGATCGCGGAATTATAGATCGAGCAGGCGAAGTTCATCAGGCGAACTTAGCTTGCAGGCGAAGTTCATCGCTTTGAAGGCGAAGTTGCCCAGATGCAGGCGAAGTTGTCCAGACAGCCGCTGTTCGGTTTCTTTCCAGCATTTTGAGCGATTTTAACACCCTTGCTATGGTTCAATATCACCCACTACGCCTCCCGACCATTTTCGGTTGCTTATACACTAAGAAGCTTGGATCTTTAAACTTCAAAGATCAAGAATCATACCTTTTTGGGCTTGTTCGGATCTCGTTTAACTTGTTAACACAACTAATCTCTCTCTCTCTCTCTCGGATCTGCTTGATTCTTCCCTTGGTCCGGCCGCCGGCGGTTAGTGTGTGGTGTGTGTGTGTAGAAAGTAAGGAAATGAAGATATTATTGGGTTTAGGGGATATTTATATCCCTTAGATCCCATTCTCATTTAACCCATCTTAATTAATCCAAGTCCATAACCCACATCCATTACCCAACACTAGCCCGAGCCATGCCAACTCCTATACTATTATTTATTTCCAGATAACCCGAGTAAACTTTCCCTCTATTATTAAGTAATATAATTAATATTATTTTGAAATTTCGGGATGTTACAAAATTGATATCTTATTGATACGTAATTATATTTTTTACGAACCGTCCTAACCTGATCTTCAACACATACTAAAACGATATCTATATTTCAACTAAACACGCATGTACAACCCTTTACCCGTCGCCATCTAAACCCCCAACATTAATTTGATTCTCATTGCTGTTTGGTAGTCTGTTCGTCAAGCATTATATCCGGCCCTGCTCGTGCTTAATTAACCATATTACAAGCGTCGATTAAGGTATTGGATTGTACCATTGTGTTCGTCGTTCTATGCTGTACAAAACCCCTATAGTTAATCGGCCAATTGATTAACAATATGGCCGATTAAGATTGTTAGGGTTTATGTATTATCTGTGTCTTTTCTAATACTGGTTATATATTTCGGTTTTTGTTTGTAACATGAGTTAAGGTTAAAGTCATGGGTGGCTGAGGACGCGGCCATTTTTGATCCTATTTTTGGTCAAATTCAATTTAAACTTTTATATTTATTTGTTAAAACATAGCAATATATTTATTTGTTTAAAGCCAACCTATTAACGAATCACTTTTCCGAACCTTGTTAAAACTTATGTGTACGTATATATATATAGGGTCAAGTTATTATACAAAGGGGAACAAAAACGAGAATGATGTGAAGGATTTCTAGCCACACAAAAAAAAATCCCTCAAAAAAATTTTTAAATAAATAAATCAAAACTCAAATTTTAATACAAAAACGAAAAAATTAAAAACACCATAATGTTTCCACCGTCTTTCCCATTCTCATAAAAAAACACATGGCAAGTGAAAAAGTTGTTGTGTCTTTTTGTTTATCATTGTGCTTTGTGATTATTTTCGTCATTGATTGTGTCTTTTTTCCTTGACGTTGTGTCTTTTTTTCTATATATTGTGTTATATTACGCAACCTTTAAGGGATATGAAACAACGGGATCCAAGTTAATCTTGTAATCCATAAAACATAATGGAAATCTACTTTTTGCGTTTTAAGGTAAGGATACCTTGAAAATACTATGAAAGTGTGTGTATGTGAACATTTAGGATATTGGTGAATTTTAAACAAGTTTATAAATAACATGTGATATGAACAATCAATTATAGAGTAAACACGTATAAGCACACGTATAGGACCCTAAGCATAACAATACTAGGTCGTTACGTCTAACCACCTATCCTATTGTCAAGGCTCGGATACCAATCTGTCACACCCCGATCAAAGGCGGCGGAACATGCCGAGGTGTAACGATTGCCCATAAGCGCATGACACTATTTAAAGCGACAATATTTAACAAACTCATTTCATTTCAAAACATCGAAAATGCCACATAACAATATTCATAAGACAAAATATAACAAAATATAGCAATTGAAATCTTGTTCATTTTTGCTAAATATCCTTAAGGTCTCGATGTCGTTTTCTTCAACTCCATAATCAACCTAGATGCAAACATGTAACGTTTCATAAAATAAAGTTTATCAACACAAGGTTGGTGAGCAATTCACAAGTTTGAGCGTATAAGTATATAGTAAGAAAAGCTACAAAACTTGTATACGAAAAAATAAATAAAAGCAATAACTTGGAGAAATAGATAAAATCGCTAATAGAATTACGTTAGCGACATCTTGCTATAATGGGATGCCAAATAGTCTAGGATTTTATAGTTATCATTAATTGCATTACGTTAGCGACACCTTGCTATGAGGAGTTGCTAAATAGATTAGGATTATAGTTCCACCAACCAAAAGCGATAAACACATAGGCATATAATCATTGAACACCAAATCGAGCAATTATTTAAGTAAAGTATACAATAACTTTTGGGGTTTAAGATTCAAGTATAAAGCATTTAGTTGGATAAGTATGAAATGTCACCCCAAAACAAAAGATGGAAACGGGGTATGTAAATACTCACGTTTAAGTAACAAACTTGAAAGATTTGATGATTTGAAGTTTAACCGAGATGACGGGTTTAACGAATAATGCCTAAAAGGGAAGAAGTCTTGGATTTAGAAAGGTTGTCTTGAAAGTCTTTAAATAAATAAATGTTGCGAAAAGTAAACAATTAAAGTACAAGGTTTAAAATGTAGCTATTTAAGAATTTATAATAATAACCCTTTAAAATGTAAGTTTGCTCGAAACCGGGTTAATGTATCTAACCTTAATATTTACTCAACCTATGTTAAGTAATAAGGTGGGTAAAAATGCAAGAATGCAAGTCCCTTTGGAATAAAGATACTAAAACGGGTTTTTAACGAGTGTCCGAGTTGTTGGTTCGGGTCTTGATAATTAGTCAAACCCAAAGTCCACTTTTCAAAATAATGAATGTTATGAGATAACTCAATAAAACTTAATAAGACTTAACTAAGTATGTAGTTCTATTGTTTTAGAACTAATAACGCACGTTAAGCAAGTGTTCGGTTTTGTCGGTCCAAACTTTGCTATGAGATCAAGTTGGATCCAACATTTACAAGTAGTTAAGAAAATAATTAAAATCAGTTTGTAAACTATTTTTAAAGAAATATACAAGTCATGATAACTAAAAACACACTTATGTGTCTTAAGCGAGTAAAAATGTATTGGTTCGGTTTCCATCTCACAACAAGTTCATAGATGGTTTCCACATGCCCAAATATCAAATAACTTGTATAATAATGTACAAATGAAAATACTTAAGTTTTACAACCAAAAAGTTAACAACAAAGTCTTTAAACAAATGTTCGGTTTATGGTCTAGAGCTATTTACGGTTAAACCGAAGCATAGACTCTTAGAACCCATAACCATGGAACTTGTAAATATAACAAACAATCTAAAATGAGCAGAAGTCAAGAAATATTAATTTGTATAAACAAGTTATATATATATATATATATCAAGGACTCGAAAGTCCTTCATGAAGCCTTGCCTTACAAGGTCCGAAACCTCACCGTCGGAGAAGTAACTACCAAAGGTAACAAGGGGTATTATATTATATATATGTTGTACCACCATAATCAAATATTAATAAGAATACATAAGCTAATTAGAATGAAAGATTTAACTCAGTTTGACTTTTGGAAGTCTAACATTCAAGAACACTTAAAAAAATAACCTTGAATCTTTGATGTTTGAGAAAGTTTTTGGAGTTTTAGCATGGGAAAATGAAGGGAAATGGTGGTGTATATATAGGGTAATGTTGGTGGTCAAATATGGGTGTGAGACACAAGAGTTTTCATGCAAAAAGGGTCAAGACAAGTCACAAAACAACAAACTAACGAGCTGCTGTACTGAAGCAGTGTGACATCTGACCCGAACCGACCCGACCCAGGTACCCGTTTCTCCGATCCGATCTCTTTCTTTTATGATTTAATATTTATTTATACTTATACTTTACTTTTAAATAACAATATATTTTCCTTTCCGCCTCTTCCTCTCTTTTCCTTCCCGCCTTGAACCTCCTTTTTCTCTTAACTCTTTGCTTGTCCTTTGTTCCTTCCCGCCTAAGGTTGTCTGCGCAGCTCCACGCGCCAGACTCCTTACAAGGAAGCCTGCGCGAAGACCAGTTGTTCCTGCGATACGCGAGGCGAACTGTTCTCGCAGCGCGCTAAGAATTGTAGTTCTTCCCGCAGCGCGCTAAGAACGGTAGTTCTTCCCGCGACGCGCTAAGAATTGTAGTTCTTCTCGCAGCGCGCTAAGAACGGAAGTTCTTCCCGCGACGCGCTAAGAATTGTAGTTCTTCTCGCAGCGCGCTAAGAATGGTAGTTCTTCCCGCGACGCGCTAAGGATTTTAGTTCTTCCCGCGGCGCGCTGTGGGCTGTTCTCTGTCTGCCTTCGCCCTCGCGCGTGCGCTTGACGCCTTCTCGCGCTAAACCCCCCCTTTGAGTTTTCTTCTGTTTAATCTAGCCGTTTACTTTTGTGATGTCTTATCTTCTGTGCTGTTGACCTGACCTATCTTATGTCTGAAAAGCCACTTTTGGCGCAGCATGCGCACCAACCCCATTGGTTGACAGAAAAAGTGACTGACATTATCTTTTGAGATCTGCTTTTCCATGCTTGACCAGTACCTTTATCTGACCCCCCCATGCTTTTACTGTTACCTGTCAGCTTTTCCCTTGCCCCCTGCAGCTGCCATATCTTTTGATATCTTTTGCTTTTGGAATCTTTTGCTTTTTGAGATCTTTTCCTCTTTTCTAGGGATTGTGTTCCCTAGGGTTTCCCTATAAATAATAATGCTATTTTCTTAACACTACACACACAAACACTTATTATTTTTCTCTTCCTTGCTCTCTGCCGTTGATCCTCTGCCGTCTCCTTTCTCTTTGCCTTCGTCTTCCTCCCTGTTCTGCCCTGCTTTTCCGGTAATATATATTATATATAATTTACTTATTAATTATGCTAACTTATAATCAAGACTTAAAACCAATCGTTAAAACAATAATCTTATTTATAGGTTAACTTGTGCTTGTTTAAAGTTGGTTCTTGCTTTATCTTACACCGCATCGTTTATCAAGTGAGTAATCTCGTATCTAATCCCTTTTATTTTTAATGTTTTGGGATGTTCATGTGTTCATACAAACTTAGAGTCTCAAACTTATTTATGAACTTTAGTCGCGCAGTATCCCATGTGTTGAGGACGTTTACTTGGCTGTTTATTTGTATGTGTGTATCATTAACCGCTTTGTTCGGCCTATTCCGAAGTTTTCATGGATCCATTGGATGAACACGGGAGACCTATCGTTTACGGTTTTCTTTGTTTACACTTGCACAGATGTTTTCTCGTTTTTGTGCTCATTTGGGAGCACGGATTGAACTATGAACTATGATCTATTTAGGCTTGATCACAATCTGATTACACCCTTGTTAAACACCAGACATACACGTGTTGCGCGCAGATTTATTGTTATCTATTATCTATTAAACTTGATTTCTCACCAGCACGCAAGTGTTTGACGTTTTATTTTAACACATGTTCAGGTTTGCTGTAGCTACATTTGGAGCTTGTGGACACGTAGGACGTTTTTACTTTTGGACCTAGATTAAAATGTAACAAGACAAGTTATTATTGTTCGAATATTTTGTCTTATAATATAGTGATTTATGTTGATTTATGTTATCTTGTGTTTACGTTGCGCGTGCGCGAATGAATATATTTATTAAATATTGACACCCAATAGTGTCACGAGTAATGAAACAATATGTGGCGCCCCGATGTATAATCCGCCTTTGGTCGGGGTGTTACAGATTGGTATCAGAGCTCGTTGACTTTAGGATAGGTGGTTAGACGTAACGGCCTAGAATACCTAAGAGTCCCTTCTCGCGCATGAGAGAAATCTCATGTTTGCGCGCTTATTGTTAATTACTCGTTATTTATAAATATGCTTGCGCAGACGCAGCGTATGGTTTTATATTTTATTCGCGATATTTCGGTTTTTGCTGAATTTCGATTTTTATTGATTTTACTTACATATTCGTTTGTTGGGATTGAAAATCCGAAAAGTCATGGTGATACATGAATTGTCGATTTTTGATTCGAATTTGTTACCTTTATTAAGTTTGCATCTAGGGTCATTTATTTTACTTTAACTTTTGACAGTAACTGACTCCGCGAAACCAAGCTTTATAAGATTAAACTTTGCGCTAAGATATTAACTAAATTAAAACTTTTATAGAATGCCTCCGCTATCTCGCCGTCATCAGAGGAGAGAAGCCTCGCGCAGGCGTAGACAGCAACGTTCCCAGGAAATGGCCGCCGCAATAGCCCAAGCCTTGAGCCAAAACAATACCTCCGGTTATAACATTAAGTCCTTTAACGCGGGTAACCCTCCAAAGTTCACAGGTCTTGAAGGAGCCACCGTGATGCTCCAGTGGCTCGAAAAGATAGAAAACACTTTCCTCCATACCCAATGCCCTCCAGACAGACGAACCCTATATGCTTCCAGTGTCCTGGAATCCAGAGCGCTTACATGGTGGAATGGAGTAGCTCATGCGCGTGGCGCAGAGGCTGCTACCAGCATGCTCTGGGAGGAATTTAAGGATCTCTTGACGCGAGAATTATGCCCTCCCAACGAAGTTAAGCGCCTGGAGGAGGAATTTTGGAATCTTAAGCAATACAGCGGTGAAGCACGCGAGTACGCGACGCGCTTCCATGAACTAAGCCTGCTTGTCCCTCACCTTGTTACCCCTTCCCGCCGAGCCATCGAGAAATTCCTTGGGGGTCTCCCCATGGAAATTCAAGATTCTGTATGGGCCAGAAACCCAGCAACCCTCTCTGACGCCATCGAGTTGGCCGCTGTGCTCAGCGACAACCATGTCAGAGCAGGAACCCTGTTCCTGCGGGGAGCTGAGAAGACCAAACCCACCAAGACTGCCCCTGAACCAACAGAAACCAAACCAGAACCCTCAAACCGTAACAACCTCAAGCGCAGGCGCAAAGCCTATGCGCTTACCAGCCCGCCCATTGTCCAGCAACCCACCTATCAACCTCCAGTTTACGCGCCTAACCCACTGTCAACTTACCCAACACCTCCTGTAGTCCACAACTATGCCTTAACCAATCCCGCACTCCCTGCCCCGCCAACTAAGAAACCTTACACAGGAACCCAACCCTTTTGCCCAACCTGTAGACTCCACCACCCACCTCAAGTCCCATGTCGACAATGTAACCGATGTGGCCGCGTTGGTCACTCTGCCGAGTTCTGTAGAGTCCCATCCGCCAATCCAATGGCGCCAACACCACCAGTCTACCCGCAGAACCCACAACCAACCTACCAAAACCCACGACCAGATCGTGCTTTAACTGCGGTGATCCCAGTCATTTCCGGAACGCGTGCCCAAGGCTACAAGTTCAGATTACGCAAGCGAATCCGGTGAACCAGATTTCGAACCAAGTGGCACGTGGCCGAGCTTTTAACATAACCGCGCACCAAGCGCAAGCGAATAATGACGTAGTTAATGGTATATTTTTGCTTAACGGATTTTATGCTTCTGTACTTTTTGATACTGGCGCCGATCGAAGTTTTATTTCTCGCGCGTTTGAGCAGAAGCTTGCGCGACCGTGCAGCGATTTAAAAGAAAATTTTTCAGTTGAATTGGCTAATGGTGAAACTGTTTTAATTAGCTCAGTGATTAAAAATTGCACGCTTAACCTTAACGAAAACGATTTTCTAATCGACCTCATCCCCATGCCTCTTGGAAGCTTTGATGTTATTATTGGTATGGACTGGCTCTCGAAGAATCGCGCCGAAGTTATTTGCGCCAAGAAGTTGATTCGCATTCCTCGAGAAAATGGTGATCTTCACATCTATGGCGAGAAACCCTCCCGCGGTCTTAAGCTTATGTCTTGCGCCGAAGCCCGAAGACTCATGCGGAAGAAGTGTATTGCATTTTTAGCCCATGTGGTTAAACCCGATGAAGGAAAGAAGGAGCTTCGCGATATCCCTGTTGTGCATGACTTCCCTGAAGTTTTTCCTGATAATCTTCCTGGCATCCCTCCCGCTCGTGAAGTCGAGTTTCGTATTGATCTTGTCCCTGGTGCTTCCCCCGTAGCTAAATCTCCTTACCGTCTTGCGCCCGCTGAGATGGAGGAATTGGCAAGTCAACTTCAAGAGTTGACCGCTAAAGGATTCATTCGCCCTAGCTCTTCGCCCTGGGGTGCTCCGGTGTTGTTCGTTAAAAAGAAAGATGGTACGTTTCGCATGTGTATTGATTACCGCGAGTTGAACAAACTCACCATTAAGAACCGGTATCCCTTACCGCGTATTGACGACCTCTTTGATCAACTCCAAGGTGCCTCTTGTTTCTCCAAGATCGATCTCCGCTCTGGCTATCACCAGTTGCGCATCCGCGATGAAGATGTTCCGAAGACTGCTTTTCGAACTCGTTATGGCCACTTTGAATTCTTGGTCATGTCCTTCGGTTTAACCAACGCACCCGCCGTTTTCATGGATCTAATGAATCGGGTGTGTAAGCCTTTCTTGGATAAATTCGTGATTGTGTTTATCGATGACGTTCTGATTTATTCTAAGACCAAGGCCGAGCATGAGCAACATCTTCGGTTGGTGTTGCAAAAGCTTAGAGCCGAGTAGCTCTTTGCCAAGCTCTCCAAGTGTGAATTCTGGTCTGATGAAGTACAGTTTCTTGGTCATGTTGTAAACAAGATGGGGATTCATGTCGACCCATCCAAAATTGAAGCAATCAAGAACTGGATTACGCCGACCACTCCTACCGAGATCCGTTCCTTTCTGGGCTTAGCTGGTTACTACCGGCGATTCATTTCGAACTTCTCAAAGATCGCATTGCCTTTAACAGCTCTAACGCACAAAGGTAAACCGTATATTTGGGGCTCGAAGCAAGAAGAAGCCTTTCTGACGCTCAAGCGTTTGTTGTGTGAAGCTCCTGTTCTTGCGCTACCTGAGGGTAATGAAGATTTTGTCGTGTATTGCGATGCATCCAACCAAGGTCTCGGTTGTGTTCTTATGCAACGAGGCAAGGTTATCGCTTACGCATCAAGGCAACTCAAGGTTCATGAAAAGAATTATACAACTCACGACCTCGAACTAGGCGCAGTTGTATTCGCCTTGAAGATCTGGAGACACTACCTTTATGGTACTAAGTGTATCCTCTACACTGACCATAAAAGCCTTCAGCATATCTTTGATCAAAAGGAACTCAACATGAGGCAACGCCGATGGAACGAACTCATCAGCGATTACGATTGTGAGATCCGGTATCATCCTGGTAAGGCTAATGTGGTAGCCGATGCGCTCAGCCGTAAACCCAGCCAGCTTAACTGTATTTTGCCGCGCACGCAGCTTCGCTTTGCGCCGATTCAGAGCAATCTTGAATCACGCATTCGCGACGCGCAGCGCGCATCCATCAGTAATGGTAACCTTCGCGCCGAGTTAGCGTGTGGCGCGGAAGCGCACTTTGTCCCTAATCTGAGTGGAATTCTCTGCTATCTCAATCGCATCTGGATTCCCTTTGATGAGAATCTTCGCGCTGACATCCTGAGTGAAGCGCATAAATCTCGGTATTCTATTCATCCCGGCGCTGATAAAATGTACAAGGATTTGCGCATTACTTATTGGTGGCCCGGTATGAAAAAGGATATTGCTGTATTCGTAGCTAAATGCCTAACTTGTTCCAAGGTAAAAGCTGAACACCAACGCCCATCTGGTTTGCTCGAACAACCAGAAATTCCTACGTGGAAATGGGAAGGTATAGCGATGGATTTCATTACCAAGTTACCTTTGACAACAAGCAAACATGATAGCATTTGGGTAATTGTGGATCGTTTGATTAAGTCTGCTCACTTTCTGCCCATTCGTGAAAACTACCGTGTTGAGCAACTCGCGCAGCTTTATGTCAAGGAGATTGTCTGCCGTCATGGTACTCCTTTGAGCATCATATCCGATCGCGATGGCCGTTTTATATCTCGCTTTTGGAAATCTCTCCAATCTGCGCTAGGAACTCGCTTGGACATGAGTACTGCATATCATCCTCAGACTGACGGACAGTCTGAGCGAACTATTCAAACTCTTGAGGATATGCTCCGATCTTGTGTTCTTGATTTTGGAGGTAATTGGGATTCGCACCTGCCTTTGATCGAGTTCTCTTATAATAACAGCTATCATTCCAGTATTGGTATGGCCCCATTTGAAGCACTTTACGATCGTAAGTGCCGCTCCCCGATTTGTTGGAGCGAAGTGGGTGAAGCTCAAATCACAGGACCCGAACTTGTTCAAGAGACAACCGATAAAATCGCCAAGATCCGTGATCATCTGCTGACTGCCAGAAGCCGACAGAAGAGTTACGCAGATCGCAGGCGAAAGCCTCTCGAATTTCAAGTTGGTGATCTTGTTCTCCTCAAAGTATCGCCCTGGAAGGGTGTTGTCCGCTTTGGGAAGAAAGGTAAGCTTGCTCCTCGATATGTTGGACCATTTAAGATTCTCGCGCGTGTGGGAAAAGTTGCCTACAGACTTGACCTGCCGCCCGCGCTCAGTAATGTGCATCCAACGTTCCATGTTTCCAATCTCAATAAGTGTTTAGCCGACGAGAACCTTCACATTCCACTTGATGAAGTTCAAGTTGATGAATCTATGCATTTCGTTGAGAAGCCTGTTGAGATTATGGATCGCGAGGTTAAGCAAACCAAGCGCAGTCGCATCCCTATCGTGAAAGTTCGCTGGGAGTCCAAGCGCGGAGCCGAGTTTACATGGGAAAGGGAAGATCAAATGAAGATCAAATACCCGCACCTGTTCTCTGCGCAACCTACTTCGAGATAAATTTCAGGACGAAATTTCTTAAAGTAGGGGAGACTGTGACATCTGACCCGAACCGACCCGACCCAAGTACCCGTTTCTCCGATCCGATCTCTTTCTTTTATGATTTAATATTTATTTATACTTATACTTTACTTTTAAATAACAATATATTTTCCTTTCCGCCTCTTCCTCTCTTTTCCTTCCCGCCTTGAACCTCCTTTTTCTCTTAACTCTTTGCTTGTCCTTTGTTCCTTCCAGCCTAAGGTTGTCTGCGCAGCTCCACGCGCCAGACTCCTTACAAGGAAGCCTGCGCGAAGACCAGTTGTTCCTGCGATACGCGAGGCGAACTGTTCTCGCAGCGCGCTAAGAATTGTAGTTCTTCCCGCAGCGCGCTAAGAACGGTAGTTCTTCCCGCGACGCGCTAAGAATTGTAGTTCTTCTCGCAGCGCGCTAAGAACGGAAGTTCTTCCCGCGACGCGCTAAGAATTGTAGTTCTTCTCGCAGCGCGCTAAGAATGGTAGTTCTTCCCGCGACGCGCTAAGGATTTTAGTTCTTCCCGCGGCGCGCTGTGGGCTGTTCTCTGTCTGCCTTCGCCCTCGCGCGTGCGCTCGACGCCTTCTCGCGCTAAACCCCCCCTTTGAGTTTTCTTCTGTTTAATCTAGCCGTTTACTTTTGTGATGTCTTATCTTCTGTGCTGTTGACCTGACCTATCTTATGTCTGAAAAGCCACTTTTGGCGCAGCATGCGCACCAACCCCATTGGTTGACAGAAAAAGTGACTGACATTATCTTTTGAGATCTGCTTTTCCATGCTTGACCAGTACCCTTATCTGACCCGCCCATGCTTTTACTGTTACCTGTCAGCTTTTCCCTTGCCCCCTGCAGCTGCCATATCTTTTGATATCTTTTGCTTTTGGAATCTTTTGCTTTTTGAGATCTTTTCCCCTTTTCTAGGGATTGTGTTCCCTAGGGTTTCCCTATAAATAATAATGCTATTTTCTTAACACTACACACACAAACACTTATTATTTTTCTCTTCCTTGCTCTCTGCCGTTGATCCTCTGCCGTCTCCTTTCTCTTTGCCTTCGTCTTCCTCCCTGTTCTGCCCTGCTTTTCCGGTAATATATATTATATATAATTTACTTATTAATTATGCTAACTTATAATCAAGACTTAAAACCAATCGTTAAAACAATAATCTTATTTATAGGTTAACTTGTGCTTGTTTAAAGTTGGTTCTTGCTTTATCTTACACCGCATCGTTTATCAAGTGAGTAATCTCGTATCTAATCCCTTTTATTTTTAATGTTTTGGGATGTTCATGTGTTCATACAAACTTAGAGTCTCAAACTTATTTATGAACTTTAGTCGCGCAGTATCCCATGTGTTGAGGACGTTTACTTGGCTGTTTATTTGTATGTGTGTATCATTAACCGCTTTGTTCGGCCTATTCCGAAGTTTTCATGGATCCATTGGATGAACACGGGAGACCTATCGTTTACGGTTTTCTTTGTTTACACTTGCACAGATGTTTTCTCGTTTTTGTGCTCATTTGGGAGCACGGATTGAACTATGAACTATGATCTATTTAGGCTTGATCACAATCTGATTACACCCTTGTTAAACACCAGACATACACGTGTTGCGCGCAGATTTATTGTTATCTATTATCTATTAAACTTGATTTCTCACCAGCACGCAAGTGTTTGACGTTTTATTTTAACACATGTTCAGGTTTGCTGTAGCTACATTTGGAGCTTGTGGACACGTAGGACGTTTTTACTTTTGGACCTAGATTAAAATGTAACAAGACAAGTTATTATTGTTCGAATATTTTGTCTTATAATATAGTGATTTATGTTGATTTATGTTATCATGTGTTTACGTTGCGCTGTGCGCGAATGAATATATTTATTAAATATTGACACCCAATAGTGTCACGAGTAATGAAACAATATGTGGCGCCCCGATGTATAATCCGCCTTTGGTCGGGGTGTTACAAGCAGGTCGCGATACGCGACCATATAGGACATCCCCCATCGTGTGGCACGATGGGGTTTATCATCAGCTTTTCCCAAATTTCAAAAATGGCAGAAATGGTCCTCGAAGTTCGTTTTAAGTGATTTTTACGTGTTTTAAGGACCAAAATGAATG
Organism: Bidens hawaiensis; assembly: GCF_021521415.1. Lineage (NCBI taxonomy): Eukaryota > Viridiplantae > Streptophyta > Magnoliopsida > Asterales > Asteraceae > Bidens > Bidens hawaiensis. Next base: position 26,360 of record NW_027503612.1, read on the forward strand.
TTTTCAAGACCCAACAAGTGTAAAACAATATTGTAACATAAAATCCATCATTTTGATTATAATATAAGCTTCAGTTTACAAAACGGGTCCGTTTACATAATAAAAGATTACAAAACGAATACAAATCAAGACCCGAAATTGACGAATGTCACACCGTCCAAATAATATTTCAATTTATCCTCCCCTTTCACAAATCAGTTTCCCAAATTCCCAAAATCAGATTCCATAAACCCCCAATTCTGTTCGTCAGTACTTTTTTGTAGTAAACGGAGTACCTCGAAACACCATTAAAACAAATGGAGTTGAATGCGAGCTCGGCCAGAAATCCTAATTCAATGAAGCTTATTGTTAAGGATAAAGAGCGAATGTCTAAAGCGATAAATGATAGGCATCAAAACGTACAAAAATCATGTAATACATTTCTAATTTGTTACCCTAGAACGTATATTGTATTAGGTTTGAAGTTGTTAGTTGTTTTTATTTGTAACAACAAACAAATTAGCATAAGCTGTTACTAAGACCTTTTTTATTTGAAACAGAACGTGTTAATGTTCAATTTTGTATAGTAAAAAGTGGTTGGGTAAATTAGAATTATCAACAGAATGTGTTAGAACGCTTAAAAATTCATAGGCATTTTTAGGTTGGAATAATAGATGTAGAAATCATGGGAACGTATAAAAAAATGTATTAGATAACACTGATCATATTTTTTTGTATGAAGATGTTGAAAAGAAAAAAAGAAATGCAGAACCAACTGAGGAAAAGGAGCATAAACCTGCAAATAAGAAAGTTAAAACAAAACAAGCCGAAGAAAGAAATTCCGACTCCTACTTTGACACACCAATCAAATCATTGGAATTCAAAAACAAAAAGGTGGAACACAAGCAACATGATAATAAGAAAAAAAAGGAAAATCAGAAGCCGAGTTACGCAATTCTGATTCAGACTTTGAAACACCGAATAAAAAAGCCAAAAGGCCAAACCCTCAAACAACACGTTGTAGAAAACCTTTTCAAGAATATATAGATACAAAGCTTTGGATGAGGTGTGCACCAGGTAATATTTTTGAAGCAATTAAAGTGATGAATGAAAAAGAAAAAAAAATGGGTTGAAGAAATGGGATTTGGGTCATTGTTAACAATGAAGATTACCACCTGGTCGATTGACATATTGGTTGGTTATGAACTAAGATTCTGATTAGAATGAATTAAATATGAGAAATCATATTGTTAAGATAACACCACAATTAGTTCATGAGGCTTTTGGGATACCAATTAGTGGAGAAAAAGTGGTAGAAAAAAACAGACCAAGATTTGGCTCAAGCATTTGTGCAGATATGTTTAGAAATCAATTTGAACATTCAAGGATAAGTATTCAAAACATCTTGGATAGAATGAAAAAAACATAATGGAAAAAGAGAAGAGTTTAAACTGAACTTCCTTGTGTTATTCAACACATGCATTGAGTTGATAACGAAATCTACAACACTCAATTTAATGTTCGTCACATCGATTGATGACTTTTCAAAAATCTCATATATGAATTGGTGCAGCTACATGATTCATAATTTGAAGAGATCAAAAAATGACTGGAAAGGTATAAAAGAAAATGAAAAACAAGAACAATTCAATGGTCCGACAACATTGCTTGTAGTGATTTACACACACGAGTATCAGAATCATCATGGAGCATTTGAGAAGCCAATCAGGACACTAGCAAGTAGCTACATTACCTCAGCAACTCTTGTGAGCATGGATAGCTACATGTATAATAATGGTCAATTAACTGATACCGAGGAGGACAACAAAGACTCAAGTTAGTAACTATTACTTTCTAATGTTAAAAATATGACTACTAATGCTATAATAATTTTATCTTTGAAAATACCTTAACAGTGAATGATGGTCCTTCAAATATGGAACCAACTGAAAAGGGTAAGTTTCTGATGATCACTGCATCTTGCAATGAAAAAGAAATAAACAATGAACAAGTGAGTGAACATAGAACAAGCCATGTTCAATTAGTGCAAAAAAATATGACTGAAGTGAATAATACTATAATGAACACTACTTCTGGAAAGGAGAATGAAATAGTGGAAATTGATCATGGTAAGTAACTATTACTTTATAATGTTTAAAATATGACTACTGATGCTATATTAATTTTATTATTGAAAATACCAAAAACAGTGAACAGTGGTCCTTCAAATATTGAACCAACTGAAAAAGGTAAGGTTCTAATGATCACTGGAGCTTGCAATGAAAAAGAAATAAACAATGATCAAGTGAGTGAACATGCAACAAGCAGTGTTGAAATAGGGGAAAAAGATGTGACTGAAGAGGATAATGGTATGTTGAACACTACCGATGGTAAGGATAATGAAAACGTGAAAATTCATCATGGTGAAGAAGGAAAAAATGAAACTGCCAAAGAAAAAGAACAAAATGAAAAAAAAAATTGAAGATAATTTCCAGATGCCTATAGGGACATCAACTCAAGAAATAATAGACTACTACAATACCCAACCAGAGTTGTCTGGATTGTCCGCATATCTGCCAAAAGAAACTTTCACCAAAGAGGAAGAGGTAACATTCTAAACATACAGAACATTTTATTGTAAAAATATTAACAAAAATATTTATTGTAGAATTGGAATAAAGAAATGGACAACAAGTTAGAGGAATTTGATAAAATTGTCTCTAAAATCAAAGAGTTGGTAAAGAGAGGTAAAGAAAAACATGGAACAAACATATGCTTATTTGAGAGGGGTTGTGCTTGGGAAGCTAAATTCTATCAAAAAAGTTGTTCAAAAGAAACACCATTTGGATCTCAATCTGAAGGAGGAGGTCTAAATGAATTAGGTAAACACCATTTTTTATTTTATTGTATAATACAACACCTAACCAACCCCCTGTATAAAATTATAGTTGCAACAGTTGATCTTTCAATAAATCAAAACAACTCTGGTGTGGATCATGGTATGCTAACAAGGAAGACATGAAGGTAAAACTAGTACGTTCTAATACATTCTAATACAAATGTAAAAATTATAACACGTTCTGATACATTCTAATCAAAAAGATGATATGAAAGAAGACCATGAGAAGTAGAAAGATATGGAGAATCAGTGGGGAGAAAAAAATGAGAAAGAGCAAAATAAAGGTAAAACATCTGTTAGATACGTTCTAATACGTTTTGGACCTTAAATTTTAATTGTTTTTATTTAGGGGGTGTTTGGGATTCCTTATTTTACCTCTTTATAACTTTTCATTAAGTTAATAAGTTACAGCATTCTAACTTATGAAACTTTTCCTCTCACAATATAAGCAATCCCAAACACCTTATTACTTTTCAAAAAGTTAATAAGTTATAAATTGGTAAAAATAAGCAATCCCAAACACCCCCTTATTATGTAACTATAACAAAAAGATGATGTGAGCCAATACCATGAGGTAGAAAAAGATGTAGAGAATCAAGTTGGAGTAACCGAGGAGCAATGAGTAATTCAAGGTAAAAACCATCTCCTTTATATGTTCTTATACGTTCTACTCCTCTACATTTTAAATTTTTTTATTTATTATGTATGTAAATGACAAAGATGATGTGAGCAACAAAAATATGATCCAAGACCATGAGAATTCAAAAGATGTTGAGAATCAAGTTGGAGTCACCAAAGAGTAAGGAATAGATCAAGGTAAAGACCGTCTCATTTATACGTTCTTATACGTTATACTCCTCTATATCATAAATTTATTTATTTATTATGTATTTAAATGACAAAGATAATGTGAGCAAAGAAGATGTGAGCCAAGACCATGAGAATCCAAAAGGCTTAACAAAGGAAGTAGAAAAGGACGTTAAGAATCAAGTGGTAGTAACCAATGAGCAAAGAAAAAAACAAGGTAAAATTCATTTCCTTTATACGTTCTAAGAAGTTCTAAGATAGTAATTTTATTTTGTTAGATTATAAAATCTTGTTTCATTTTATATTAGAAAATCCTTCAGACACAAAAAAATTGTTTGAAGTTGATGTGAACCAAAAAGTTGAAAACTATGATGAGACTCACGAGGGATTTGAAGATGGGAAAGATCAAAGTCAAGGTAAGGAAAAGGTCTATTATTATCAAACTTCTAATACGTTCGAATACGTTATCCCATAATAATAATAAGGTTTATAATTATCAGTTTTCTAATATTGTGTTTCTTGAATTGATCAAAAAAGATATATTGACTGATGAAATAAAAAGGGCAGATCCCAGGATCATTGTTTTGATGGGACACGGATTAGAGTTTAACAAATTGGCTATGTTGACTGATGAAGAACTGGATTCTATGTTTGAAAATAAAAGAGAAGAGACAAGAAAGCTAACAGAGAAAAGAGACAAACTTACACAAACGTATTGTAAATATCTCAGGGTGAACAACTTCTTTGAGAAACAACTGAATTAGATGAACTTTGAAGAGATGGAAAGCATGTACAAGACTACACAAGAATAGATTCAAGAAAAAGAGAAGCAGAGGATGAAATTAAAGTTTACTGATGATCAGGAACGAACCACTGAATTATATAAAAGATTTGGTGGGAAGTGTGGCTTCTTGATTGATCATGGAGTAAACTATGAGATTGTTGATTCCATAAGCAAAAAGGAAGTGGAAGAGAATTTCAAGAAAATTATAAAGAAAATACTAGGTGGTAAAACGTTCTAATACGTTCTAAGATTATCTCCTAATTTTTATATGTTTTTTTTATCAACAAAAACCTAATATGTTCTTATACGTTCTAATATAAAACCAATATTTCAAATGCAGAAAAAGATCCATTGACTGATGTAGTTGACAAGGAAATTGAGAATGACGATGGCATAAGACAAACATCTAATATAGTTCAAGGTAATTTTGTTAAAAAAGCTATTGATTATAGTACATTAAAAAGTAAAAAAAAAACTTATTAAAAAGAAGTTGAAGAAAGGAATGAAGAAAAGAGATGTAGTCAAGGTACACAAATTTTAATTTATGAGTTAATAGAAATATTTGATTATTTAAACATTTAAAATTTTGATAATCTTAATTGAAGGAGATAAGAAAGTAGGTAATGATACACTTGATTTTGAGAATTAGAGGTACATCAACACAAGAATATGCTGAAAGACAAACGGGAGAACCCATTCGAGGTAATCTATTAAAAAACCTGTTTGTTTTAAAATAGTATTTTGATAATATACTAACAAAAAAATGGTATGCAGTTACAGAAGTGGAAGAATTAAATGCAAAAATTGGTGACAAAGAAAGTACCAACAACTCTACTCAATGTAATAAAAATTTTTATATATACAATCACAAAAACACACACAAAAAAATGTATATTATAACTTAGTAGTATTATAGGGCTAGTTGATGTTAATGTTGAAGAAAATTATGAATACGACAGTGAAGATTTGGATTCAATGATAATGAAAACTTCGTTTTCAATTAATCAGCAGAATTTAGAACTCCTGAATCTAAATCAAAAAAATTGCCCATTGTTGCTACATCTCCTACACCAGCTGCAAGTTATCATAAAATAGATAAACTACAGCGAGAAGAAAGAGAAAAAGGACCGGCACCAGCCTTGAAATCACCTTACCTGAACCGGGAAATTGGAATGACTGAAAAAATAACAATTGATGAGCGGATTGTTTCACAATTTGTTATTGGTGATCTTTCTGATAAAAATAAAATGGAAGTGATTTACAAGTCAGAATTCGTCACTGCTTTCAAGTTTGTGTTTGAATGCTTTTGTCCGGATATATACATCTCGGCTGGTGCTATGGACATTTATACAGAGTTGTTGAATCATGAAGAGAAGAAGAGAGATGAAAAATTATCCCCGTTAAGGTTTTTTGCTTCATCAACAATTATAGTAAGTATTACACCTTTATTTATACGTTAACAAAAATGTATACACATATTAATTATATCAAATTTTCTTTTTCATACATGAAGCCAAGTGATTACTATTTAAAGGAAGCTAACATCAGGGATTATAAAATACTATAAGTTTTCGCAGACAACCTTGACAAGATAATGGCTTTACATAAATACAAGTCACTCGAACCAGTTACGCTGTTTGTTGTGCTAGTACTTTATGAATACCATTTCTATGTGGTTGTTTTCAATTGAAAACAGGTACAATCGTGCTGATTGACAACATGGCTAACGATGATATATAAAAAACTGCTCGCTTTAAATCAGCTCAAGAAAAAACAGAAGTTACAAAAAAAGCTTTGGAAGTAAGATACAAGGGTGTCCCAAAAAAACTGGTAAACATTTAAACATTCTGTAAACTGATTTAAAGAATATATAAAAAAAATTAAATACGTTAATTGCCCGCAGAGGGATATTTTTTGCATGTACTTATTGAGAAAGAAGCACCCGATTGCGCCAAGATTGGAGATATCAGAGATCAAGAGATTGTAGATGGATTGGAGAATAAAAAGCAACGAACTCGATTGTGGTGTCTTTGCTATAAGACACATGGAAACTTACAAAGGAAAGTATCCATGGACATGCAGATTTTATAAAGAGTGTCCAAGGCAGAAACGGCAACTAAATGATTTGAGGATAAAATACATGTCAAAAGTGTTACTATCCGATATCAACAAAGCCAAATCAGATTTAGTTAGACTGGCAAAGGAATATGATGCATTATCTGACAAAAAACTGTTCAGTAGCAAGATTTTAACTGCTAAAATTGATGAGAGGCAAGGTGATAAAACTGACCTTTATTATGTTTGTATGGAAAGACCTTTTAATTAGGTTTTGCTAATACGTTCTAGTTATCATATCTTGTTTGGAAATAGGATAGAGTTTAGTTAGGTTTTGCTTATACGTTCTAACTAAAAACACATCTATCTTATTTTTGTCTGTACGTTCTAGTTAACAGACCTTGTCTGGAAATAGGATGGAGTTTAATTAGATTTTGCTTATACGTTCTAGTTAACATACCTTGTATGACAACTGTGACAGCTAAAACGTATCTATCTTATTTTTGGTTAATTGTTTATAAGATAACATAGAGTTATTAGTAAACAAACACATTAAACATAAAAAGTATCAATAACATAAAAACATAGAATGTTATCAAACCACATAACACATAAAAAAAGACAAAAAACAAGCAACAATTATTGGGTAATCAGAAAACACAGCCTAATTCCATTTATTACATGATAGATTTAAGAAACTCGGTCTTCAATTCGACAGAGCAGTTCAGAAGTTTTATCGTCTTACATAAATCTTTCAACTCATATACTTCAGTTTTCCCTGTGTCAACCAAAAACAAAGCACACAAATAGTTAATAGTACTACCAGGAATGTTTGCTAGCTGTAACATCCTAAAATATTATAATATTAAAAAAGGAAGATTTCGTTAAGTTGTCGAGCGTTAAATAATATTAGCTAGTGTTTAATAAAGAATCATGAACTTGGATTAATTATGGTGGATTAAAGGGTCATGGGCCTTAGGTCCATGGGCTTTAAGAGATATAAATATCCCCTTAAATCATCCTAAAACCCTAAATCCTCATTCTTATCATCTTATTCTCTACACACTCATAACACACACACCACACACCACCACATATGGCCGAGAGAGAGAGAGAGAGACGAGCGAGATCCGAGAGCTAGTAAACGTTAGTTTTGGTAGATCTTTGCTATACGAGCCATACACAAGATCTAGAGTCCATAAGCAAGCTAACCGAGATCGAAGAACGCATAAAGGTAAGCCGTTTTACCTTAAAAGTTTACATTTTATAAACGTTTAGTCTTAAAACTTAGAACGAGAATAGATCGGGTGTAAATGAAACGTAAAGTTGTGAACTTGATGCTAAAAACGAACTTAATGGGCCTGCAAACTGGTGTGGCTCGTTTAAGATAAACCTTAGAACCAATATTGAACGTTTTGAGCCTAAAGACCCAAACTTTATGTCTTTTCGGGCCAAGTTTTACCCAAACAAGACCATGGGAATGATCACGGGTTCGGTTAACATCATATCCAGGAATTTCTCGGTAAAACGATGATGATTTTGGGGATTAAGGACGAGCAGTGGCGGCTGCTGAACAACTTCGCCTACAAGCGAACTTCGCGTGCAAGCAAGTTCGCCTAACTGGTTAACTTCGCTGCTGTATAAGTTCGTTGATGTTAACTTCGCCAGTAGCTAAGTTCGCTGATGTTAACTTCGCTACATGCTAAGTTCGCTTGTATATGACTTCGCTTGTATATAAGTTCGCTAAATGTTAAATTCGCTTAATATTAAGTTCGCCAAAAGTTAAGTTCGCTGAAAAATAAATTCAAAACCTAATGGAAAATGTGTTTAGACAGTTAAGGTAAATAAAATTTTTCTAAGCTGACCTGGCAGCTCGACCCCAGCCAGGGGCTCTGCCCCTTAGACCCTGCTAGGTACTGCCGCCCCTAGACCCCGTAGCAGGGGCGCTGCCCCCGGACCCCCTTTCGTTGTGGGTAATAACTAAGACTAGAAAGATGATATGAGTAGTGATTGTTAATTGATACATGTAAATATTATACAGTTAGCCGTGCACAGATCAAGAAGGGAATAACTATTAACGGTGAACGGAACCCCATTCAGGTGAGTTTCTAGCCCCATTCCTTGTTATGTTTTCGAGACTGTGTGCATACTCGATGTGATTAGTTAATACACTTACCTTAAGTGGTAAGTGTAAGCCTATTTATGATATATGTGTATGCTATAGAATAATGTTTGACGGTACATGAACGATCTTCGGATATTGCATGTACTTCCAGGAGATAGTTAGATGATGAGAATGTTTATATATATGTTGTATGTATGAAGTATGTATGTTATAGAATATGAGTATAAAAGAAAGTATGTAAATTATATAAATGAGAAGGAATGTATGATATGAAGGAATTGACGGTAAAGGGTGGCAGACCCAATAATATCTGTGAAGAAGGGTGGCAGACCCTAATAATATCTGTGAGGTTATAGGGCGAAAGGCTCTTTAAGGGTGGCAGACCCTAACAATATCTGTGAGGTTATAGGGCGAAAGACTCTTTAAAATGTAAAGTATGTATGTAAAGAAGGATAAAGTATGAGATATGAGAGAAAGAAAGAAAGTAAGAATGAAAGTATATATTTACGTATGAATGATAAAGAAAGTAAAGGAGGACAAGTATGTAATATAAGAATGTATTGTATGTTGATTGTATTAACTAGAACTCACTCAGCGTAGCTGACTTTTAGTATGCACGCATGTGAGTAGAATGAGGCAGTTAGCTTGAGGAGGACACGTGGCAGGGTTGGATGAAGCTGGCATATGAGGATTTTGTTATGATGTTTTATTACTCTATTTTGCGTTATGTTTTAAAAAGACAAATTATGGATGATTGTAACGAATGGTTGACTATTTTATTATTCCGCGAAAGTTTTTAATTAACTCTGATTTTAGAACTGCGTTTATGAGTAAATCCAACACCAAATGTAGGGCACCGGTAACGGGGCCTTACATAGCAAATTTGTTATTTCATCCCTCATATACATATTTACACCAGCGGTCATGATAAACTGATCATGTAAAGCAGCACGATTCTTTGTATCTTCAAGGATCTATGCTTGAATCTGTTTCAACAACAAATCCTTAGCTGGTGAAGATGAGGAACCCTCACAATCCATATCTTCGAAAATGAGTTTTGTGTGGTGAGATGAAAGGTGTGGTTGTAATTAAATAGATAAAATAAAGATAGAAAAGACAAAAAAAACTACAGTAAAATAAATTATTAGGAAAAAGTGAATCGTTGGTGCTTTAATAATTTAAATATATGACAACTATGAAAGACATTTACACGTTCTTATACGTTCTACACGTTCTCATATGTTCTTATACCAAGTTTGAAAAATTGGTCACAAAATAACCTTACTGAAATGACAACTGCATGTAATTAAAAAATTTTCGTCAAATTTTAACTTAATTATGCTATATGTTAAATCTCCAACCAATTAAAATACCAAGAACAAAGAAATTGATTACAAATTCTATTAATACGTTCAACTACTCAAATTAAAAAAAAAGGTAATGCAATCATGCTAACTAAAGTGTTAATATGCCTAGATATAATTATACTCAATTCAAATATTAAGTAAATATTGTAATAACTTCATTCACCAACCAAAAATCATAAAGTCTATAAAAAGAGAGCAAACACATCACACAAACACACAACAAAAAATTAAAAAAAAAATGGATTCTGGGAATGTTACTGTGAAAAGCATTTTCAGAGCAAGAATCAACATTAAGCTTGAGAGAGACTGCAATCGGCTACGAGTCGTTGAAGATACAAAGGGGAGTGTGAGAGATGAAGCAACAAAAACCGATGCTCTGTACCAAGAAGTTCTGAAGCAACCTGATAGCACGTTCAAGACAGATACAATAACCTACCTGGAAAAGCAAATGCTATGGTTAGCTTCATGATGTGCTAGAGAAAACAGCTCACAAGGTGACGGTGAATAAGAGAGTCAAGCGTGAAGGGGCCCAAGAGATCCTTGACAACAACTAGGGTTCGTGATGACTGCTGGTGTGGTGGTTTGGTGCTGGTGTGGTGGTATGGTGATGGTGTGGTGTGGTAGTATAAAATAAGTTTGTGAATAGGTTTTAATAGTCTTTTGATGTGATCCTCTTATGTAACGTCCTTTTTCAACCGGATTTAATATAACTTCTGTTTAGTATCAATTTATTTACGATGCATTATTGAATTAAAAAAAATATCAAAAACAAAAAGAAAAGATATTACACGTTCCAGTTACTAGCTTACACGTTCCATGAAAAATAAAACATAAAAAGTGTAAAAAAGAAAAAATATAAGCAAAACAAGAGCGCTAAAAACTATTATTCTCGAAGTTGAGGACAAGTTCGACTGTTATGACCCTGTTGATGACAAACTTTGCATTCCCTATATTTCTTCCCAGACCGACCTATAGCTATCTCTTTCTGGGATTTAATCCGTTTATGTGACCTGCAACCCTTATTTTTTATACCACTAGGCACACGGACGGTCACCTCTGATGGGTGACCATACCCTAGAATAGCAGCAAACCTATCCCTTTTTGATAAATGAGTTCTTTTGTATCTTGTCTAATCGGCTTGTTTGATCATTATATTCATTTGATCCCTGACTTTAATTAGTTCATCAACATCAGTTACATAGCTATTTATGAGATACTCACCAGCCAATGTTATTTCCCTTGAGATCTCTTTAACTTTTAAATATTTGTCATTACCGAAAGTTGAAATTGGAGCATTTCTAGGATTCTTCCAACGATCCACCATGTATTTCTTTGGAAATCTTGTAACTCTGAACAAATTTAAAATATAAAGGCTGTGACGAGACAATAACCCATAATGTTCGAATCTTTTGCATCCGCATGAAATCGTCGAATTAATTCCTTCCTCACCTTCTTTCTTAAACAAAACCTGACACACAAAATATATTAAAACTTTAAATATTATATCAAATTAATATCTTACAAAAAATGTTTTAAAACCTTCTACAACGTTCTACAAAAATAGAATCTTTAACTAATTCATACCTCCAAACAGCCTGTGACATATGCATTGAAGTCAAATACTGAAAACCTCACAAAGTCTTATTCTTTAGTTGATTTCAAACATGCAACACCGCTTCTAATATGATACATTTCATCTTGGAAATCATTAAAAATAGCCTTTGTATACATCAGTTCTGCTTCCTTTTCAAAAGGGTTTTCACTAACCGGATCTGGATACATGTACCTTGTATCATGATCATTTTTCCTACCATTTTGCCTTTGAATCTACATACAATGATCAAAATGACTAAATAACTCAACTAGTGATAACTGTGAGTTAGAAACTTGACCAAAAAAAAATGCTTTCACTTTCTGATCTCGATGTAGTTCTCATAAGACCAGACAACGGTTCATCCATATAATAAGCAGGAATCCAAACATATCTCATTTCAAACATGTCAGACAACCATTTATTTGTTTCGAGGTCATATTCCTTCATTATAAGTTCCCATTGCGTTTTGAATTCGGATTGAGAAATTGCATCTGTCCAAACAATGTCACATATTTTACGTTTGAAATCTTCATTGTTACAAAGGGCAGCACCAACCTGATGTTACAAATATTAATAATTTGGTAATACGGTCAACTTCAGTAAAAAATGTTAACAGCTTCTATATGATTACAAATGAAAAACAAAAACTAGTAAAATTACAAAATATGGAATAAAACGTTATTATACGTTAAAAATACACAATTAAACATACTAACGCATGCTAGTTTGTTTTACATGTTCTAAAACGTTCTAACACATATACAAATATGAATTTAATATACTAAAGCATACTAATATGTTTATACGTCCTAAAACATTCTAACACGTTTAAAAATATGCAGCTACCAATAGTGATGCATGCTAATATGTTTAGACATTATAACACGTTCTGATACATATGCATAATACTTTAATACATTAAAGTTACCTTATAGCAAGTTTTTTCATAGTGTGTCACATACATAACCGATGTCTCGAGTTTGGTAAAACTAAGGAGATTGCTTGCTTCATAGCTGGATCTTGATCAGTAACAACCACCTTCGGGCAATACCGAAAGAATCAAGAAAAACTTTCAAAAGCCATGAATAAGATTCAATAGATTCATATGATAATAATGCAGCACCAACTGTAACATGTCGACAACGATTATCAATGGTAGTAAATGGTACAAAAACCATATTGTACCTGTAAAAACAAATTTATAGGAAACGAATTAAAAAAATATATGTAAAAATTTAAAAAATTAAAAAAAAACAAATGTAGTAAATTGAAATACTTGTTGGTCTTGAATGTGGCATCAAATGATATAATATCTCCAAAAGCCAAATAATTTTTCTTTGAAATCTCATCAGCCCAAAACAAACGATCTAAGTCATCATTAGTATTAACAGTATACTCAAACGAATAGCCATCACAACAGTTTTTGTTCCCACTTAATCTTTGTACAACCATTTCAGCATCATACTCACCAATATAACAAGTTAAACTTTGTTTTAAATTCTGACAATCGTCTTTTGTAGCCCCAACTTCCTCAAATCCTCCATACTTTGTCCTCATAATATTAAACACCTTAACAGGGCCCAAATTCAATGTTGACATCTCATATATAATATCTTGTTGTACATGAGTCAACTTTCTATTTAATCGTGCAAATTGCATATCATTTGCATCCACCATTTCATGATTATGTCCTTCGACAAAATCATTTATTTCAAACCTCAAACCGTCATCAAATTTTAGAAAAATTTGAGCTCGACAACCACACCGAATTGTTGGTCTCTTCCTTCCTTTATAATACGGTCTATTGGAACCATCTTTTTCAGCCATAAAATCATAACTGTTTGCAGGTTTATGACCTTCTTTCGAACAAGTAAAATATTTAGACTTTAATAAACCGTCGTTCATGTACGAACCTCCTTTACGAACACAAAAACCAGCTTTCTCTGCATATTCAAAATAGAAATCATATGCATGATCAACAGATTCAAAAACCATTCCTTTTACATGTTTACAAGATGCATTAACTTCCAGTATAACAAGATCTGATGAAGGTTTCGATATCAAAAGCAATTTAAGTCATAAAAAATAACCATTTCTGATAACACGATCTACTAATACGTTATGTTAACACGTTTTGAACAAAAATCAAACATTGATATTTAACACGTTTCAATTCGACTTAACCTAATACAAAACTACATTTAAGTGGTTTAACATATCAAATAAATGCCCCTAAAAGAACATCTAATTACAGTTTACAAAATACCTACTAAAATAGATATAATTAAAATCTAATCAACATTAAAATAAATTAACTAAATTAAAAACATCAGAGTAGATTATTAATTAATACGTTCTAATATGTTCTAACCGAATTATAATTACTAGCCAACTATACGTTCTAATACGTTCTAAGAAAAAAAACACAATAGTCCTATCCACGCTTTGCTATTAAAACACATAATTTGAAGTCTAATCAAATCACAATTAGTTTCACAACTATAGAACACAATATCGATCATAAATTTATCAGAAAAATAACCTAAAAGTTGAAAAAATTAATTTATCAGTCGATTAAACCTACAGTATACAGCTAAATAAATAAAAATTAATTAGAATTAAACCTAGAATTACTTACTTCGATGATCGTAATACATGAGGTTAAAATCAACGAAGGCCGTCAAAGTTAATCGAATAAGAAAAATCACCAATTCTTAAGCAGTCTTGGATACGTGATCAAATAGAATAAAACAGGGTATATGAAAAACAGTTTAATATACTGGCGCGATTAACTTTTAAAAGTAATGCAAAAAGACAAAAACACCCTTCTGTTAACTTACGTGATCAAATTAATCAAATTGGTAATCGACGATAGGAACCCTCGCGTACGTAATGTACGATAACCAATTTTGTATTGGATCCTTTATCTATATATATATATATATATATGGGTGAGATCAAGAGAGAACTCTTTTTAAAGAGAGAACTAGAAAACTGTACTATAACTATTAATTTTACTAGATAAATGGCTAAAATATAAGGAAGGGGGAAAAATTTTTAAAAATGTGGGATGTTTTTAATGAAGAAGGGTAAATTTGGAAGATGCATAAACAACAATTGGTCTTTTATTCTCTGCTCATTCACTCATCGTTCACACCAACAAACCTAGGGTTTTTTACATTCTTCCAATTGACCATCTATCTCATCCAATCGACTATGAATTCAAGCAGAAACACGGAGAACACTATTAGGTAAGCATTCATATTATTCAATTTCACACATTATCAAACATTAATTAGGCGTATTACACTGAAATCGTGTTCAACCATCTCTGTTTTTATGTATTCTGGTTAATTATGCGTTAATTGAAGAACATAAGATATTTGTTCGTTGTTTAAGCGTGTGTTACAGAATTTAGGGGTTATTGGAAACAAGTGGTGAGTTAGTAGCGGAATTAGGCGGAGATTTTGGTTTGTTAATTTTTTTTGTGAGTTTTCATGTAGATCTTACTTGATGCGGTGATTTGTTTGTGTTATGTGATGTTTATCTGTTTGAGATATGGTTTTTATGCTAGGTTTGATTGATTAGATTAGTGATTGGATTAATTTATGAGGATTACTAGCTTGAAATTGATAATTAGTTATCGTGTAATGGTTTTTACATCCGTTTTTGATACTCATGTGGATTTATTAACGATGTAATTTGGGATGGAATTGTTTATTAGTTTCATTTATTTTGTATACCAGCTAATATGATAAGGGCGAGGAGTATAAGTCTGGCCGTATGTAGTACGTGTGAGCAAGGAACGAATATTAGCTAATTCAGAAACACTATTACAATCATCTATTTGTCTAAATCTTCTGGGAAGTCAAACATACATCAGAAGAAAAATAACGAGTAAACATTTGTAATGTTCAATGTAACACATTGTGTCATCGTTTAGGCTTATTATGCACCCAATTGAGCATAAATAGAGCTATCACATTCACGGTTTTGGTGTATTGCATATATGGAATACATATGTATTACATATATTCATACCATCATATTACATGTATAAACATTATTAATATATATCGTAATACAATAGCATAAATGTATTAAATATATGTAACACATATGTATTACGTATATGCATTAATACTGATTGTATGACGTAAATGCATTACTGATGCATTGCGTATATGCATTAATACTGATTATATTACGTATCTGCATTACTGGTGCATTACGTATATGTAGTACTAATGTATTACACATATACGTCATGTATATGCGTATTTGGTTTATTATATATATGCAATACATATGTATTACATATATGCATTACTGATGTATTGCGTATAGAAATTTACTGTCGGCTTTAATTTTAACTAGGTGATGAAGAGCATAGAGCAGAGAAGGTATCAAGAAGAAAGAAAACATGGTGCTAGGAAAAATTATGTGTTACAAAAACCAAAAGCGAGAGAAAGAATACATAGTTTGGAACACGTTGTCAAAGAAACAACGAGATGTTATTCGAAGCTTAAGAGTTGGAATTGTTAGTGTCAAGACGATATGAATGAATATTTTAGTACTTTAATACGATGGTATTAACTATTGTATGAAGGCATGTGCGCAATATTTTACGCGTATTTATTGTGAATGTTGTAAAACAAATTTTGAATTAAACATGTATGTTATGTTCATTAAGAAGGCACTATACTAAGTATACATATACGTTACCTGGTGGTTGGTTTCAGTTCAATTTATCGATGTCGGAATATATCATAAAGACTTTTATTTAAAACGAGTCATATTGGATTGGGCGAATCTCATGTTTGTAGTAGTGGTTATAGAAAATATGCAATAACGAATTTAATAAAGTTCTAACTTTCAAGTCAAAAGAATTGTAGAAAGTGACATAAACATAGGAAATAATTAAGTGTTTTCACACAAGATTACAAAGATGGTTTACATAATTAAAAAACAAAAACAACTCGGATGACCACATGCATCACCATTTCCAGAAAACATTTGAACCAAGCTTGAACATGTGCTTCCTTTTGGACTCCAACTCTATATCATCTTATATGAATGACACTTTCTAGCTGCATTATAAAATTAACACAATAATGTTATACTTAGATGAAAATAATAGTAGTTAACATATATTGCACATGTGTAATATATATGTGTAAAATGGGTAATGTAATACTGATGCTGATGCAGTATATTACACATGTGCATTATCATTTATTAGAAAACTAATAATAAACGATTAGCAGCAACACAATAATATAGTTGTAACATGACACAATAGCATACATGTAATGCGTGCGATCAAAAATATGTTAATTGCATACGTTATATTACATATATGTAATACTTAACATTATATTACATATATGTATTATAAAATAAGATTTTACCATGTTTACCAAAATCAACCGATTGCAATAGTATACTATTAGAATTGCTACATAGTGAACCAATATCACCATATGAACTCAGTTAGGCATTTCGATTAAACAAATTATGTTTATATAACTGGTAGAAACCATTTATAACGCCTAATTTTTGAATTACAATGACAATGCTGCTTGTATAACTTTAAGACAAAGCAACACCTAATGGATTTAACATTGAAATGAATGTAAAATAGTTTTCAAGGACCTACACGTAAAGAAGGTAACAGTAGGATTATAACTACCTGAAATTGACATGATAAATGATTAAAATAATTTAGGGTTCAAATTAACTTATCTGTCACGAACTGCGATTTGCATATATGGTTGAAATTGAATCAAAAAATTGAAGCGGTATATGCATTAGATGTAGGCATACTTTCATATAATTCCACTTGTGATATATATATATACACACACACACACATAAAACATGAATATAAGCTCTACAACAGCCCAAAAATGCTATTAATTTAACTGCAAATGAATCAAATCTCCATTATTATATCGACCTAGGTTCCACAATATCATAAATTATTAGATCTAAACCTAAATTAGATCAAAGGTGATCATTCCAGTGTATAACATAACCTAATTGTGGCAACTAAACACTCGTACCTAAAATCATAAACCAGTCAAATCAAATTCTGAATCTAGGAAAGCCAAACTTGAAATCAAATTAGGTTTTTACTCTTGGGCACTCTGATCAAACAAATTGGGTTTTTACTCAATTAGTACAAGTTTATGACCTAGAATCGGTTGGGCACTATGATCAACCAAATTAGGACTTATGTAATTTTCATTAGAAACAATACCTAATCAATTGTAAAGTAACACATCTGTATATCAATAAAAAGCACAGATGTGAAATAAAAAGTAACAGTACGATCATATATACATGAAATTGATATGTTAAATGAATGAAATAATCGATGATTGGGGTTCAGAACTAACTAATTTGTATTGATTTACGATTTGTAGCTATTAATTTCTCATTAATGGAGGTTTGTGTTGAGATCATTGAACAGGGGAAGCTGGTGGTGAGTTCTTCAGAGATGAAGACGGTGCACACAAAGAGTTTATGTTGGGAAACAATTTACAAATATTAGCATATAGTTAAGAGTTCTTTAGTTTCCTCTCTAAATAAGAGTTCTTTCTTGATCCTTTCTTTATATACATATATATTTATATATATAGATATATATAATAAGTAAAGGTTTTTTATAAATGTTAAAGATTTAAAAAGTTTTTGGTTATTTAGTTTATTTAAAATACATATTAAGCCTTATAATTTTACATAATTATTAAGTACTTTTTAAAAGATTTTAGTTTTATATAATATTATTTACAATACAAATTTAAAAGATATCTTTATTAATAATAAATATATACTAAACATATTTTTAGTTTGAAGTAAACATTTAAAGTAAATCTTTCTATATAAACTATAGAGTATTATAAATATTTATTTACGTATCTTTAAGTATTTTTTTTATAATTAAATTATATTATATTATTTATGATTAAACTTTGATAGCAAAATTAATAAAAAACTAACAGATCTATAAATGAGTATTAATAATATATAACTTAATAAAATAATAAATTACCGTTAGACTCTCGAATCATATTCGTCAACTTCGTATATTTATTTTCCACATTTACTTTCATTATTAGGCCTTATCGTCAACACGTGGTCACCACTTTCATTCTTATTATTATCTTACTAATTCCGTTTGCTCGTCTACTAATGTGAGCAATCACTCTCCTCTTTACTTATTTTAGATCCTTTTGGGGACATATGCGCATTTACAGTATTTATCTATTATCTATTAGTAAAAAACCGCAACTATTTAATCCTTGTGTGCATATCATTTTATGCCTAACTTGCTATTTGATTACTTGCTTTATTTGAACACATTTTGGTGAAGTTCCTCATTTATAGTATGATCATACGACTAGCTTCGGCAACCGATATCCATTTTTATGGCAACGATTTAGTCCTTGCTTGGTAACCAATGTCCATTTATATGGAATTGGTTGAGCCCTTTCTTTATGGTTTGATTGATTGTTTATGTGATATGGCTTAACTGTTTATTCTCAAAGGTACAGTTTGCATCTTTATTTATTTATTACATATTATTATTGTTGTGTCTTAAACTGGTGTTTTACTCACTCAACATGTGTTGTTGACAAACCTTTTTATTTTTTAAACTGGTGTTTTACTCACTCAACTTGTGTTGTTGACAAACCTTTTTATTTTATACGCATATATAGGTTATTGTTTAAACTAGTTGCAATTTGGTGAAGACTTAGTGAAGAATTTAAGTTAGAAAACTTTTAATCAAGATCATTTGTGATATATATTGTATTGTTGTATGATTATGGATTTTGTACTTTGTACTTGAATTATTTGAATCATTTAATCAAATTATATAAGTATTGTCACTTTTAAATATTGGATAATAGTACCTTTAGAGCTGTGAGCAATCAACTTATACCCCAGCATTTCCGCCTTAGATTGGAGTGTGACAATAGTGATGAACGAGCACCAATAATATAGGTGCCAATAATTCTTGTCTTATAACTCCTACATTCTCTTTACACACTATCCCCTCACATGTACATACCTATAGATGATAATGGTGAATCCAACACTACTTGAGCGTCAAAGAGTGGTCTAGAAACTCCGACCTCTAACCATTCTAATGAATTATATATGTTTTGTATATATGAGACGAGCCGTAGAAGACAAAGTGTGGTTGCACTCATCTTCATCATCGGATCACACTAACTCGAATCCAACGCGAATCGATCTTTGTTTCTTCAATAACTAATTATTATTATTATTATTATTATTATTATTATTATTGGAATAACAAATAAAAGGCGTTTTAAAGTAAAAATGAAATTGGACCAAAAAAGCCCAATAGCCCAGCAACAAACCCATCATCATCGCATCGGGATGAAACGGCAAATCCGTACCCTCTATGAAAACCTAACCTAACCTGCTATCAAAATCAAAATCAAAATCAAAATCAAAATCAATTGGAATTTGATTGAATCTGTAAAACTGA
>NW_027503613.1:0-34563 GCF_021521415.1 Bidens hawaiensis
ACCGCGATCATAGATATTGTTGTCCACCTAAACCCATGCCTTAATCTTTACGGGACAATTAAGATCCGACAATAATATTACTTAGTGGTTTACACAATTAAGACCCGCTTATTCTCAGCTTTTACCGGACCAGACCACCCCAACTTGACTTAAACCCCAAAGTTAGCAGATTTAAAACTTTGTTGCTCAATATTTATGAATAGTTAAGACGATCAAGGGTATTGTTTATCCACCTAAGCTTAAGCATCAAAGTCTACCAAGCAGCCATTAGATACGATGAAGGTTCTATTTATTAATAGCTAGTGTTCCCACAACATGACATACCCCCGTTATCAAGCAATACCCCAAATCCATCACCATAGGTGAGTATGCAAAATTTCATCTGTAGGGCTTACATGTAGCGTGTCCCTTGTGGTCTGTTTCTTAATGGTAATGAGACGCGAGCAAGGGGACCCCACATGGCTAACAGCGGGGATGATCAAGTCTGTAGTGTATTTGTACTTTTGTACTTTTTATGATCATGTTTATAGACTTATAAGGGTTTGCTCTTTGGTTTATTTTAAATATCTATAACCCCACTTAGGAATTGTGAATACCCAAATGAATAGATTGCATACAGACCCATGGTCTCCGGACCCGAAGCATCCCATCAATACAGGATTTAAGGTTATAAAACCATACGCCAATGAGGTGTAAAACACTAAACTAGCAGTTTAAGATTTTATCACAGGCTACACGGCATACTCTAACGTTAAACCTACCCAAGCATCATATGATAACGTATTCAAATTTTTAAAACTCACGATACTTCCACTTTTTCATACCAAAATTTGAGGCTTGAGTATGGCCCGACCTTTCATTGCTTATTTTCCACGGACAAAACGCTTTACCCACAAAAGATTTCCGTTTTAACCGTTTTATCAAATTTGCCCTTTCATTTTCAAGGCTGAGCCTACCGACCATCCCAAGTTAAGTGCGTTTTCTTTTATTTATCTCATATTATTAGTAGTTTGAAAAACCGATTTCCGATAAATATCATCATCTCCCACTTTAATGCAAAAGAAACTAAAAACAAGGGACATTTTTTTAAACAACGTACGAAAACGAAAAACAAGTGAAAACTTTTTATTTTTTAATTTTTTTTTCTACAACTAAGTAAAATAAATTCCCATCCCCACACTTAGAACGAAATCGTCCTCGATGAGAACAAGGAAAAGAAATAAAATAAAAATAAAACGTAAAGCATAAAATTAAAACTTGAAAGAATAGAATTAAAATAGAGAACGGGTTACTCCCCTGGTTTAGATGCAGATTCTTCATCAGCTGTGTATGACTCGAACGAACGACCGTATAGCATTTCATTTGCGGCCGCAACCTCGGGTGAACCAGTTCAAAAATGCCATCAGAGCTACCATGCGCATAATAATACCTGCAATAACTCAAACTCGCTCGCATGTAGCGGCGTACGAAACAGAAAACAAAAACATAAGAAATAAACATATTTTTGTGTTTTTGATTTTTTTTTTATTTTGATTTTATGATTTTTTAAATTTTTAATTAACAAAAATAAAAGAAACAAAACTCTAAATCTCGGGCTGCCTCCAGAGAACGCTTAGTTTAACGGGTCCTTAGCCTGACCCCAAATCTCAATTTCAATCAAGTGGCTTCTCCTTTATCCGTTTCCCACTCGACCCGTTTCGTTTTATTCGTTTACTATTAGCTCGGAAATACTCACCAGAAAAATTTAGAGAGATTTTGAAAAACTGAAACGGGTCGGACCACCAAGACTTATACTTACCCGGACCAAACTTTATACGAGTCGTGTAATGAAGGAGGATGTCATCTTTGCTGTGTGTCAACTTTTTATGTTGTTTCGTATGTCGTATCCTCACTTTCAAGTTCGTTTGATCCAAGTATACATGTTCTCTCTTCTGTGGTGTGTCTCTGAAAATTAATCTTTCCGGACCAATGTCACCTCCCGGGTCAAATCGCATATCATCTACTTCCATAAAGGTATCCTCCCAAGCTCTTCATGAAAACCCCCAATATCCAAGACAACCACATTCGCCTCTTTAATCAGTTCAGACTTTTGGTGTTCTCCTTCTAAATCCTCAATCATATCATTCTCACAAGACAGGTGTGATGCATCAAGTGGATCTGTTTCATGGCCGGGTGGATTCTCACCTTCTTCATCACATGTGTACAAATGCTCCTCCTCTATCTCTTCCCCTACTCTTGAATCCTCAA
Organism: Bidens hawaiensis; assembly: GCF_021521415.1. Classification (NCBI taxonomy): domain Eukaryota; kingdom Viridiplantae; phylum Streptophyta; class Magnoliopsida; order Asterales; family Asteraceae; genus Bidens; species Bidens hawaiensis. Next base: position 2,248 of record NW_027503613.1, read on the forward strand.
TCTCATTTAGGGGTTCGATAAGCGTTTGACTCGGAGGTGGAACATATGCTGAGTCATTCACAATAGCATGCAGTACATCGTTCATTATTGCCTCCAATTCCGGGGTGGGCTCTAATATAATTTCCCAATGAATCTCTATACCCTAAGAAGTTTCCCATCAGATCATATGCGAAACGGTATGGAGGTTCTACCCAAAGTTATTCGAAGTCAGCCTTTTGTGCCTCGGTTTCTATCCTCCTTCGCTCATAAGCATCATGTACCCAGTGATCTCCGCCACACACTTTGCACCATGGCGTTCCAACGTGTCGTCCGAACATATTTCCTTTAAAGAACACTCAAAAGAAAAGGATCACGGGCACCAGATAAAATAGAATAAAATACTTAAAATAAAATTAAACTAAAACTAAACTAATTAAAATAACTAATCTAATCTAAATATACGAAAATAAAATAGGTAAATCCTAACTCGGGTCATTCTCAATACGCCTCTAACCGTGTCCCCGGTAACGGCGCCAAAAAAACTTGATGTGCGAATATATATATATATATATATATATATATATATATATATATATAAGCACAAGTCGCAACTAAGCTTTAAAAACCAAACAATCTATCCTAGTTCACACAAAAGGCAAGTGTACCGGTCGCGTATAGCACAGATGAGGAAAGTCCGGATATCGAACTCGAAGACACGTGAAAACGTTTATAATCACTAAAATCTAACCAAGACTCACCAAAATATTTAATTGATTTTTTTAGATTTAATTTAACCACTTAACTTAACTAAATGAAAACTTTGATAAAACTTCGGAAACTTTGACTGTAGTGATAAAAACGTCTACCTAGGTAAGAATCATATTGAAGGAGATGACAAGACAATGGATTGAAAACTCTCACGACACCGGTTCTAAAGGATGACACAACTAAGGTTCGCTCAAGAAGGTCAGATCACCTCTCGGTCTCACTAACAAACTCTAACTTATCTTAGTTGATTTTAAGAACAAACCGGGAAAACAAATTATTAACGTGTTCTAATGCCGACTCACCTCTCGTTCTCACCGACACACTAGCCTAATGGAAACGAATACTACGCAACCAAGGATAGAGGAACAATTCAACTTAACTTAAACTAGACCAACTAATCTCTCAAACACCCAAACCCGACAAGAACAAAACCCGCTCTCGCGCGATCTTAATTCTAACAAGTAAAAGTAATGAGACGAGTTTACTTCTTATCACCTCTTGGTCTCTAAGAAGGTGTTTCACAACTGATTTTATCTAATTAATTTACCCACTTATCCCTACGGTTGTACTTCCCGCAAATAAACCCTAAACACAAAGTAAAGAGCCTTAAACATGCAACAACTAATCAAAACCGATTCAATTAATTAAAGCACGAGGTTATTAGGTATAATTAAACAAAACACAGCCACTAAACACAATCTAATTTACATTTAAATCAAACTTTACATTAACAATTTAAGCCATGATCATTAACAATCCATATTACTAGTCAAAACCTAACAATATTCATCAAACCTAAGTAGAACAAACAAGATTAGCTACTCATTAAGTTTGGACAACCCTTAACATTCAAGTAAAACATCATAAACATCAACATAAACATAATCAAACTCATTCAAAATCCAAGATAACTAAATCAAAGTCAAACAATCAATTACTTGCAAAACAATCCAAAGAAAAAGATCAATTCAACTAGTTAGGGTTCTTGAACAAAAAACAAAGTTTATGAATGATTACTTAGGATTTATGAGTTGAGATTATGAATGTATATGATGCCTAGCAGCTGCACAAGACTCTCCTTGGTGTTCTTCTTCCTCTCCAGCCGTCACAGCCACCCCAGCCGCCACAAGTTCTTTTTTTTTTCTCTTCCTTTGCTGCTGCCGATCGGAACTATGGATAGGAGTTAGGGTTTTTTTATTTTCGGGATTTAGGGCTGGATAATGGCTGAAAACTAAGTTAATTAACTTAATATAATATCATGTAAGGCTTCTAACTTGTGGGCTTGGGTCGGGCCTTGAGTTGTAGCTTTGAAACTTGACCAAAAAGGCCCCTAAAGTCTTCCAACTTAACTCTTTTTTCACCATCTTTCATAAACCTACAATTAACATTTAAACTTTGTAAATTATTGCACTTAACCCCCAATACTTTCATAAAATAAACAATTAAGCATAAAAACCATGATAAAATCATAAGGAAAGTGAGTATGTTTTACAACACATCATTATTAGAAAATAATAATAATAATGATAAAAGGATGGTGGGTTAAAATAGATGGAATTAAATCATGGACTTAGATCAAGATGGGCTTAAGGTCCATCAGCTTAAGGGTATAAATACCCCTTAAACCCTAATCATTTCCTTCTCCATCCATTTTACACACTAGCTTACACCATCAAAAACACACACATAAGCCAAACGCTCTCTACACCTCTCTCTAATCCTTTCCAAAAAAAGCCGAAGGTAGATTATTGAACCTCTCAACTGAGCCAATAACATAATACTCGGCATCGCATCCATGGGCGTCGCGTGGTTAATCAGATTCTAGATCTAGAAACGAAACGGGTGGTTGGTCGTTTGATAAACAAGCTTGAAGGTCACCACAGTCCATTTATGAACCACCCGAGCCTACCTAGATCAGAAACGACCAAAACCCAACCTAAGAAGATTGCGTATAACTTTACGAATGTATTAAGTTATTCATCGTATAATTTATACGCTGTGTATAAGTTATACGCAATCTTCTTAGATTTGTGTTTAATTGAATCTTAATACATTCGTAAAGTTACTGAAGGATCGGTGTAAAGTTTAAATTGGACAATTATATCTGCAATCATCGTTGGATTATGTGCATTACAATGTGGAAATTGAAGTGTCGTTTAGGAAGTTACTAGTCAATATGATCCAATGTCGCGATCTTTCTCACCAAAAATATGTATTGCTTATTGTATTTTGTTTTAGTTTTATTTTTGTTTGAATATTTGAAAGATTAGAAAAATATTTTGTGTGTGTTTTAGCTTAAACTTTGTAAAAGCATTAACAACAACAATACAACATTAATAGCAACCATACATCATTAAAAGCAACTGGATAAATACAACTGTTACCATCAATACTTACTAAAGTCAAGATTTGACTTGGAAATGGACCTTTCATAAAACATCCATATAGCCCAAAAAGTTCTCTTCCCAACATTGGAAAACCTCTCTTTATAGCATCATAACATATATAAACCTTCTTGAATTGCCTAGTAGGGATGCTAGGGTCATGACATGGTTCCACATATATTTTGACATGGCTACTAGGGATGGCTTTTAGCAATTGTTCAAGGTGGGTTGTATAAAATCACCATCTGTTTTATCAAGATTCATCTTCTTAGATCTTCTCACTTTCACTTCTGAAACATGGATCTGATGCTTCTTTTGGATTTTATCTTGAAGAGATTTCACAGGGATTGTAGGATTGGTTTCAATTTTCCACTTTATCTCCTTCGCTGTGAAACCCATAGTGTATAGCCCAACAACCCTAGTTGGGAGACACTGATGTTCGTGGGAGATTGTCTTCACACACCACTGATCTGAAATGGATCGTCTTGAGATCTGCATTGCCCAAGAGCAAGTGGTGTTTTTTTTTGCACTTTGAGCCGTAAGGTTTTTTCCAGTTAGCAAGTTTGAACCTTCACCACAAATCATAGTAGGTTTGTTACCCAAACACACTACTCTATACCTTATATTGTCATTTTTATTAATGTAAAGCTCTCTTCTTGATGCTACTGCATATGTTTTAACCATTTCATTCATGGTATCCTTATCTTCAATTAACTTACAAACATAGAATGGGCATACATCACTCCAAGGCCCAACACTATCTGCTTTCCTTCTTATCCTCTGTTTCACCATATTCAACATAATGAAATTATCTTCACCACTACACACAAGGTCAAACTCAAGATTGTTCTCATGTTCGTCACCTTCATAATCATCTAGTGCATTATCTGTGGCATTATAAACTTCAACGACATCCGCATCAAAATTATTTTTGAAGACTGTCATGTCCACTTCTGCATCTTCCAATTACTCAGAACCATTTTCTTCAACAATGTAATATGGATCATCCTTTGTTTCACATGAATCCGATTCATGTGAATCAGTTTCATTCAACCTATTTGATGTGTATTCTATACAACGTTTTCAGACAAGGCTCGGACGTTTACCGGGTCAAAGGTCGGACCAACCCGGGAGGGCGGAACGGTGTTTGACCCGGATGACGTCATAAACAATTCAAATATATAAATATATATATATAACTTAGTATATATATATATATACTAAGTTAGTTACCCGTGTGCTCTCTCTACACTCAACGGGAAGAACACTAACGGCTCGCACAAATTACAAATTTCCACCGGAAAGTACAATTTCCACCGGCGGACGAAAACTCTGGCGACCAAACGACGAATCCTGTTAGATCCGTAGAAAACATTACTATAGAGGGGAGAAGGGGTAGAGGACGACCTAAATTGACTTGGGATGAGAGGATTAAGCATGATTTGATAGACCTAAACCACTCCGAGGACATGGTTGAGGATATGAATTCTTGGAGAAGTAGAATTAAAGTTAAGGATTTTTAGGGAGAAAGGAATACCTTAGGGCTTCTATTTACCTTATTTTAGTCACACACCATAATAATATTTTCTCTACATAAATATTATTATTATTATTATTATTATTATTATTATTATTATTATTATTATTATTATTATTATTACTGTCGAACTCTGATTTCCTCTGTATTGTTTCATACACATGTACTTTAGAGCTGAGGATCTTTCTGGAAGCCACCTCTTTATCCATGTGGATAGAGGTACAGTGTGCCTACATCCCACCCTCCCCAGACCCTACTTATAGCTATGCTATTGGTGGGACTTCACTGGGTATGATTGATTGATTAATTGATTGATAGGTTAGTTACCCGTGTAGTACACATATTAGAATAAGTAATTTTTTTAAATAATAACATAATGTGAAGTACAAAAAAAATGTATCACATATATAAATATATATTATGCGGTAAAAAAATTACACATTTCGCAATTTGAAAATAAAAATGTTGTTAGAAAATTCATAAACTATAAATTATTTCTTTGTTATTTTCTATATCAAAACTTAGTTGTAAATGGCTACTTTTTTAAGCCAACTCGTGGACCAAAACTCATTCTAATCGTAAACTGTTTTGACATGAACAATGTTTGAAACTTTAACCGGTTAAAGAAACCCACCCGTTTCGTATTGGTTACTTATAAAAATCTAATATTAATAACCAATGCAATATTTTTATATTAAACAAATTAACATATTTATGATGGTATTAATTCTTTTAAATTAGAATGGAATTATTAAAAATTCAAAATGAAATATTAAAAAGAGAAACGTAATTAATATGAGAGAGATGAGGGAAAATTTTGTAAGGATCAACATAATGATGATATGTGGCATTTAAAAAGCTTCATTTATTAAATAGTATAGATGAATACATTATTAATAATAGGATTATTGGATTAAAATAATCTCACCTTTAATGGGTTGGCCGATAATAATCTCATCTAAGTTATTTCCATCTGGCAGTCCCACCTTTTCCATGTTTTTTGTTTTATGGTCCCCCGTTAAAAATAATTAACGGAGTTAACTTTTTGCTGATGTGGCTATATGAGTTGACATTTAAAAATCCACTGTGGCTTTTTTTTTCTTTCAAGGCAAATTACATGGAATCCCTCACCCATATAATCCCCAAATTATCGATTGGAGCCCTAATTCCGCCGTCGGAGTAGCTACGGCACCACCTCCGCTGCCGGATTTGAAGAAGCGCCCAACGACAAAACGACTTAATCGTATTAGCAATCGTGTCGAAATCAAGTGAAGGAGGCAAATTGACCCAATTGTTGCTCAAATTGACCCAATGACCCAATTGTTTCTCAAATTGGCCCAATTATTCCGGGTTCTGCTCAAAATTCACAATTGAAGAATTAGGGTTTGCGTTTCTTGGTACCGGAGTTGCTGTGGATTTCCTGGCTGGTCATACCCAAGCCGGTTTGCATTTCGTAAAACTGCATGCCGGGAGCTCAGCATACTTTACTGTGTCTATCTTTCTAGCCGATGGACCGTACAATGTGACCACCTTGAACCTTGACAATCTCACCGCCGGTGTTCCTTAATCTTGGCAACCCAGTTGGTTCTTGCTGCTGGTTCTGTCGGAGCTGTTGGTGGTTGTGAAACTGATAACTTTCACCCATTTTTCTGGTGCATTTTTTCTGGAGCTGTCGTTTGTTATTCTGCTGCTGCGGTGGCGGAGGTGGTGCCGTAGCTACTCCGGCATGGGTTTGTTGAAGTTTAATAATGATTGGATTAAATTAAGCAGATAAAAAACTTAATTTTAGATAATAAGAAAAGCCACGGTGGATTTTTAAATGCCAACTCATATAACCACATCAGCAAAAAGTTAACCCTGTTAATTATTTTTAACGGGGGATCATAAAACAAAAAACATGAAAAAAGTGGGACTGTCAGAGGGAAATAACTCAGGTGAGATTATTATTGACCAACTCATTAAAGGTGAGATTATTTTAATCCAATAATCCTTAATAATAAATAATAAATTAAAACATATATAATAAAATCAATACAAGGATTTGAAACAAACTAATAAAACCAATATTAATTAATAACTAGTTTTTTCCCGGCGCGTTGTACCGAGGCAACTGGGATCTGGCTATTTACCCATCCCGAATTCGGTTTGTTTCGGTTACTCTCATTACAACACCAATGAGTACCATAACTAAAAAACTTGTATAGCTTACGATACAAAAATAACATGTTTAAAATGACGTTTATACGTAGATACCCGGACGTTGTGGTGGCGAATCGACACGAATTCAGTCGGTCTTGGTTAAGACGCATTTCAAACGACGTTTCGGTCAATAAAACCCGTTGCGGCGTGGTGGCAACTCGCCATGAATTTGGTCGGTCTCAGTTACAACACATTTCAAACTACGTTTATTCGGTCTGTAAAACCTTGACATCGCGAATTCAATCGGTTTTGGTTACATTTGTTACGGTGCCAACACTTAAAAAAGATTACATATTAAAAGAAATAATAAGAGAAATTAAACTCATTGCAATATTCAAAAAAATTCTAGTGAATGGCCTAATACCGGACGCGTCCAGGTAAAACAAATAAGAAAAGGCATATCCCAACATGGGATTCGAACATGCAAACGGAAGTCAACATTAGATTAAAGGAATTCAACATCAACCATCAAGCCAAGTACAAATCTATAGCATGGACATCAACTAAATTATTTAAATACCCAAACTCATTATAGCTTTCAAGAATTTGTGGCACTAACATGCAATATTTATCTTATACTGAGTATTAACTCGCTGCATTACGGGCAACGTGAATTAAGTACGGATCAGTTAGGTTCGTAATTGTAACAATAATAAAACCAAAAAAGTAAACACATGAATACTATTGACACTCGTATAACTTATGATGTAAAAAACATATTTAAAACCACTTGTAGTCGGTTAGTAAAACCCACACCGTATGGCTGTGAGTTGATGTAAAGTCGGTTCGTATCGGGTCATGGCACCGGATTAAAAAACATACCTAAGCCACAAACAAATACAAAAACATTTAAAAGACAAAAAGAAAGTAAAAATAGAAAACAAAAAACTAATTAATCTAAAGTTAAACAGTCAATATAATCAAACGTAGAAATAGAACACAAGTGACAAGTCCCCTTCAAAACTGAAAAAAAAAATGGCAGCAAGAAGAATCGAACTCAGGCAAGTGATACACCACAGCTTTAAAAGAATCAGCTTAACCATTTTAGACAGCCAGTTGAACTTGAAACTAAACAAAATAATTTACTTAAGAAGAGATCTTCAAAAGTTTTTGTGGCACCAAGATTTGATATTTATCTATAGTATATAATAATAATAATAAATAAAAAGTAGGAGGTTAGGTTTGAAACGGTGGTCCGTAAAATTGAAAATGTAATTTATTTAAATTATAAATAAATAATAGGTTGAAACATACCTAAATCTAATTGTGCAGTTTTATTTAACCTAGATTTGAAAAATGCCGTCATTATCTTCTTCTTCATAAATCTACATTCTAACTTCATCTCTATGTCGCCTCATGTAAGTTTTATCATTGTATCGCCTCACCATCTTCATCTCCATCTTCTTCACACCCCTATTCATCTTTCTCATTCACTGCCCTGCTTATTTTTTGAGTTGCCGGATACACAACGGCTGGAATTGTGGCCGGTTCACCCGTCGGGTCACCGGGTCCGGGCCAGCCGCCACCCACAAAACCCGACCGGGTTTTTAGATTACGGCCCAAATACCCTGACCCAGCCCGGTATAGAGACCGGGTCCCGGTTGAACTGGGCCGAGTTTCAAATCACTGATTCTATATCAACATCAACTTCATCTACCTCGTGTCCCTTTTCATTTGCAAAGTCAACATGGGAAGATGAAGAAACACTAAATGACCCCGGCAGATTACGGATAATCTTAGGGTTAAGTAGATGCTTCCCACGAGGGTTAGGTCCGGCAAAGATGGTTATTCTTCTCGACCTGGCAAAACAGACACCGTGAGCTCGTCACTGAGAAGGGGGGGGGGTTCCTCCTTGTGACAACCCTCCGGCGTGAGAATCAGACTAGATTGCTCTGAATATAAGTGTATATTGAGAGAAATAGCTAGGGAGAAGATCACATAATATGAGATGATCCTACCGTTCCAAGGTGTTGGAGTATTTATAGCCGAAGGTAGGTTTCCAAGCAGGTACGGCCAGCTGTATAATATTCCTTTTCCACCAACTACGGGCTATGTTCGTGCCACGATGGGAGTTGGTGGGTAGGCAGCGGCTGATGGCGACGTTTTGTACTGGAGCGTGCTCCTCCTCGTACTATTGTCGGTGAGCTGTCACCCTGTGATTGGTTCATGGGTCGCTTTTACCAGATCTTGTCGTTTTGTCCATACCTTGGTAGGTATAGTACAAAAGATCTTCTGGAAGCGTACGGACTGGCTCTTTTGGGCGGGAATATTCCCGCCCTGCTCATTCCTTCTTCAGGTGACATTGCTGAAGTATGAGTTAGTGCCTTATGCGTGTAGCTTTACTGTTAGTGCGGGTAGCCTTCCTTGGTTTGTACCCACAGCTGCGGGAACAGGCAGGGTACTGTACCAAGGGAGGCTTTCCTGCGGGAACAGCTGGCTTACTGCGTGTAAGGTCTTTATCTCTGAGCCTGGTGGGTCCTGCGGAACCAGTTGATCTTTGCGCAGACGTACCTCTAAGGTGTGTCTTGCGGGTCCAACTGGGCTTTGCGTCATCCGTGCATTAAGCTAGAACTAATTTTTCTCATTTTTTTCAGAACTTCTGGAAAGATGGTTAAGGTTACTCCGATGCCAAGGCCACCAAGTGACCAAGAAACTCCGGTAACCACAACCCCAGCTACTGGGGGGAACACCGGTGAATACACAATTTTTACGAACACTACCCCGGTTACCCAAGCCGGGGCAAGTGCAGTAAACAACCCTCCCCTCGGATTCACTGATACCCAGGTAGAGAAGCAACAGACGAGGCTTCCCCGCCAAACACTGGATCAAGTTAAAGCTTGGGCGGAAGCACGTCAGAAAGAATTCCAAGCTGAGTTGGATGAACGTTTACGTTCACTCCAACAGGCTAATGACGAATTCGGAAGCACTCGACAACAGCTCAACATGAGCATTGATTGCGAGTATTCGGATGATGAGTGGGAAGAATCTGACAGTGACGCAAACCCTCGTCATAAGGCGAAAGGGAAGCGTAAAGAAGCAGACTTCCACTCGAAAAGAAGTTTTGGAGAAACTTTCAAGCCAAAGAGCGCGGGAGGAAACCCACGCGACTTCTCCAAAACTTTCAGACCGACTGTTGCAAACGCAGGAACGTCCAAGTTTGCAAGAGACATTGCGGAAGCAATCGCTCCAAAGAGTGCCAAACAGATGTCCAACATACGCACTTACGATGGCGTATCTGACCCGGACGATCACTTGAACAAATTTATAGCGGGGGCAACCGTCAGCAATTGGACGGAACCCACATGGTGCTACATGTTCCAGATGACGCTCGTCGGGGCAGCCAGAGCGTGGTTTGATCGTCTACCGGTCCACCACATCTATGATTGGGCAGAATTCCAGCACAAGTTCAGCCAGCACTTCAGTCAACAAAGAAAATATACTGAAGAGCAGTGGACGATCCTCAACTGCGTCAGGGAGGAAGACGAATCTTTGCTAGACTTCATCACTCGCTTCAACTCAAAGAAGCTAAGTCTGGGCACCATCAGTGAAGATCTTGTTCGCGCCGCTTTCATCCAGGGCGCTGAGTACCCAGAGCTTATCCACACGTTGACGGGTAAAGATGGCATGCCATCCACGTGGGATGCCATCATGACGGCAGCTAAACGCTTTGCCGAGACGGAGAAGCAACTGGGTAGAAATCTTCCCCAGAGCACAAATCTCTACACTCAGAAGACCAGAGAAAATAACGTCCGTACCGCCCGACAAAATAAGAAGAGGAAGCTTGGTATTTGGCAGTCAAGGATAAACTTTGACACCTCATCCAGCTCTCGCCCTCTCTTAGGCGGAAGGGACAACACGCACTCATCAAACAAGAATCCCAGATGGACGCCGCTCACCAAAAGCGTCACCGAGATATTTGCCACCGAGAAACTCCCATGGCCAAAGGCTCCAATAATCCGACAGCATCATAACGCTGATCAGAGCAAATCCTGTGACTTCCACGGGACCAAAGGCCACACCACTGAGGAATGCACATCTTTGAAGGATATCGTCGAAACATTCGTCAAAGATGGGAAACTCACACACTTCGTGGCGTCAATCAAGAACGGAGGGAGGAACGACAATCGGTACAAGGACAATGGATGAAAGCCCGTCGACATCAGCATCCACATGGTTCATGGCAACGTCAGAGGAAGAAAACGACGAACGACAGAGCCAAGTGCGTGGAAGGAAGCTGAAGTGCGCTTCCCGCGTGTGCCAGGAGGGCCCAACAAAGAAGGCCCCATAGTCATCAAAAGCCAGCTGGGGCACTACATCACTTCCCGCACTCTTGCTGATAATGGCGCTTCGTCAACCGTCATGTATAGGCAGTTCTTCGACAAACTAGACGACGAAGACAAAGAACGCCTAGAAACGTTTTACGCCTCGATGGAAGGGTTTGACGGCAGCACAAACACCCCCTTGGGGATCCTATCCTTCCCCGTCACTCTCACAGACGGGAAGTACTCCCGCACAGAAGACGTGGACTTCGTCGTAATGAGGAAGCCACACCACACGTACGACATTCTCTTCGGGAGAGACGGGATGGCAAGGTTCAATGCTGTGGTGTCGTCGGTCCATGGTATGATGGGATGGCCAACAGCTGAGGGCGTTGCTATGATCACGGGCATTCCTCAGGTATGCATCGCATCTGTCTTATCTAAACCTAAACCAAAGATGGCTAAACCAACAACCTCTGAGCCAGAAGAATGGGCATTCAATGGCAAATACCCTGACCAGGCTGTTACCATTGGCCCAACGATCACTCATCCCACACGCACCCTGCTCAAACGCTTGTTGCAAAAAAATGCTGACATCTTCGCGTGGACACCAGCTGACATGACTGGTGTACCCCGAAGTAAGGCGGAGCATAAGCTCAAATATGACCCGGCTTTTACGCCAGTCATACAAAAGCGTACCGTAATGGGTGCGGAACAGGCTAACGCATGTAGAACCCAAGTCAAGGAACTCCATGACGCAGGCATCGTACGCGTTAGTATATATCAAACATGGGTTGCAAATCCCGTCATGGTACCGAAATCCAACAAACAATGGCGCATGTGCATAGACTTCAAAGACCTAAACAAAGCATGCCCCAAGGATTGTTACCCGTTACCCGAAATTGACCTTAAGGTAGATTCGTTAGCACCGTTTCGCCTTAAATGCTTCCTTGATGCGTATAAGGGATACCATCAAATCCACATGGCCGTTGACGATCAGGACAAAACCGCATTTCGGACGCTCGATGGCACATTTTATTATCAAATGATGCCATTCGGACTTAAGAATGCCGGGTCCACATACCAACGCCTGATGGACAAAGAGTTCCATGCCCAAATCGAGAGGAACTTGGAAGTTTACATGGATGACTTGGTCATCAAAAGCCTTGAGCCAGAAGCGATGTTGAAAGACATCGAAGAAACTTTCAACACGCTCAGACGGATAAACATGAAGCTCAACCCGAGCAAGTGTTCCTTTGGGATGGAAGAAGGGAAGTTCTTAGGAGTCATCGTCACCAAAGATGGCTTCAGAGCGAACCCTGAGAAGGTCGAAGCCATTATGAAAATGGAATCACCTACTACCATCAAACAGGCTCAAACACTGAATGGACGACTAGTCGCACTAAACCGCTTTTTGGCAAACCATGGGATAGGTCGTTCCCATTCGTGTCAACATTGAGAAATTGCTTGAAGAAAACGCACTTCCGCTGGACACCAGAAGCGGAAGCAGCTTTTCAAGAGATTCGGTCACGCTTGATCGAACTCCCAACACTCACAGCACCAGAAGTGGGGGAGGAATTAATTCTTTACCTCTCCGCCACAGACAGAGCAACCGGGGCAGTCCTACTAGTAGAACGAAAAAGCATCCAGATGCCCATCTACTATGTTAGCCGCGTCTTAACAAATGTAGAAACCCGGTACTCTACCCTGGAAAAATTAGTCTTAGCGCTTGTACAGGCTTCACGCAGGCTAAGACGATATTTCCAAGGCCACCCAATCACCATTCTCACCGACTTCAAACTTGCAAACGTTCTAGGCAAACCTGAGTTGTCAGGGCGCCTAGCTAAATGGGCAATTGAATTGGGAGAATACGCGATAAAGTACAAGCCAAGACCAGCCATAAAAGGCCAGGTCTTGGCCGACTTTATTGCAGAAGTCCCCGCTTCGCAGGAAAAAGAGTGCCAGGAAGAGGCTCAACCCTCTCCAGCACAGGACATTGATGATGTCTGGCAACTCTATACAGATGGAACAGCCAACAACGAGGGTTCAGGCGCAGGGTTGAAACTAACTAACCCAGCAGGCCAAGAGTACACTTACGCTATTCGGCTGGATTTCCCAAGTACGAATAACGAAACAGAGTATGAAGCATTCTTGGCCGGATTAAGAATTGCGCGTAAGATGGGGGTGAAAAACTTGGAAGCCCACGTGGATTCCATGTTAGTAGCCAACCAGATAAACGGGACGTACACAGCCGTAAACGACACAATGGCCCTGTACCTCGCACAAGCAAAAACCCTTATGCGCGATTTTAACGATTGCAAAGTTATGCACATCAAGCGAAGCGAAAACAAATCTGCGGATGCGTTAAGCAAGCTTGCATCGTTAGCCTTCACCCACTTGGGAAAGGACATCCGCGTTGAACTTCTTGGAGCACCATCAGTCCCGCACAAGGAAATATGTGTCATCCAAACCGGCACGCAAACATGGATGACACCAATCATAAATTACCTTGCAGCGGGTATACTACCAGAGTCGAAGACACATGCAAGAAAGATACACTGTAAATCACTGAACTATCAACTTGTTGATGACATACTTTACAGGCGTAACTTTATTGGCCCACTCCTCAGATGCGTGGACGACCAAGATGCTGACTACCTCCTAAGGGAAGTACACGAAGGCATCTGTGGAGTACACGCAGGTCATCGCGCAGTTGTAGCTAAGCTAAACAACGCGGGATACTTTTGGCCGGGGATGCATACAGATGCGCTGGCCTACATCAGAAAATGTAGGTCCTGCCAGCTCTACGCACCCAACACGCATCGCCCGAAGAACGAACTTGTTCCAGTCACTTCTTCATGGCCATTTCAGAAGTGGGCCATCGATGTGACAGGCCCATTTCCCACGGCAGCAGGGAACGTTCAGTTCCTAGTGGTAGCCATCGACTACTTCACCAAGTGGATAGAAGCAAAACCCTTAGCCCAAACAACCGCAAGACATATCAAAAAATTTATTTGGGAATTTATTATTTGTCGTTTTGGACTTCCACAGAATTTGGTGAGCGATAACGGCACCAACTTTGCTGACCAGAAGCTACAAAAGTGGCTGAAAGAACTTCAAATCACCCACACCTTTACCTCAGTGGCACACCCGCAGGGTAATGGTGAGGTGGAAAGAGCAAACAAGAGCATCGTCGACGGCATAAAGAAAAGACTCTTGGAACATAGATCCGGCTGGGTGGACGAAGTTCCACATGTCCTTTGGGCGAACAGAACGCTAAAAAAGGCAAGCACGGGCGAAACCCCGTTCAGCCTCACCTATGGCACTGAAGCCATGGTCCCGGTCGAAATTGGTCTACCCTCACCAAGAGTCATAACTCAACCAGAAGACAATGATGCGGAAAGACGGTTAGACCTTATGCTGACCGAAGAACACAGAGACTTAGCCGCAGCGCGTGAAGAGAACTACAAGCGACAAATGCAAAAGTACTACAACACGCGGGTAAAACTCTGCAACTTCAATGTCGGAGACTACATACTGCGTAACAACGAGGCTTCGAACCAAGAACGCCCAGGAAAGCTGGCCCCGGTCTGGGAAGGGCCATATATCATTAAAGAAGTCTTGGGAAAGGGCGCATACCGGCTCGAAAGGCTCGATGGCAACCCCATCCCAAGAACATGGAATGGAGCTCAATTACGCAAATGTTACATGTAGATCAATTCCAAACTTGTAAAGAAAAGGCCTAGAGCCACTTCTAATGGAAATGATTCTCCTTTCACATTGTGTTGATAGCCTTACCTTTATACTTATGAACTGACCACACTGATATGACGGTATTCACCGCATAAATAAGTGTGGGAGGAAGTAAGTCGTTGCGTGTGGAAAGCGGCACAACCCGCATAAACACAAAAACAGTAAATATTTCTAAGAGGAAGATGAGGAAAACCTTCACGCAGGTCAGATATAGGTAAAGTTTGGTCATCCTACTAAGTGAAAGTGACGGTTCTACCCGCACAATCATGATAGAGGAAACAGAACAGTAACCTAATATCCAACACGCGTCGAAAGGTTAACTTATTCAAAACACTTAGAAAATTGCTAAGTTAAACTAAAATATGCATGAGCAATTCATATAATGTTTACAAGGAAAGGCGTTAACAAAATATTTATATTTACAATAAAAATTCAAACATTACAAGAATGGCTAGGTATTTACCCGCCTACAAAAATACAAATCTATCCTAACGGTTGGAAGGGATCTCAAGGTTCAACCTTCAGGACCACTCCCTCCAAACCCACTCGAACCCGCACCATCAGTTGTCTGCGGCGGTTCGAGGAAAGCCTTGAGAACAGCTAGCCCGTCATCAGCAGATGCAATTTCGTTCACCTTCTCCACAACCGGATGCGGGAAGGCAGCATACTGGTTCACAGCTTGGTCATAGGCGGCTTCAGTGTCTACATCGTGTAAAGGAAAGTTGGAAGGCGGGATGCCCTTCTCTGCAAATCCTAGACCAAGCAGGAAACCAGCTTTCTCCCCATCCTCATGAGAAGCGTTGAGGGCTGCACTCATGGCATCGTCATAAGATGTGTTCGCGAAAATCCGATGCACAACCTACAAAAAAAAGTATATATAATGGAACTTTTCTAAGTATAAAGAAAAGCGTAAAGAAATTATGGAGCTACGCGTACCTGCGGCAACGCTTCTCGTAGAAGCCATTCCTTAGTGATCAGAGCTTCTTGGAGGGTAGCTTGAGCTTGATCGCGGGCGCGTTCGGCTTCATTCTTGTTGAGGTTGGCAAGCAACACATCTTTAGCAGCAGCCTCTTCAACGCCCTTGCGCTTGCGCTCAGTGCGATCAAGCATACCCTTCTGATCCAGGAGCACTTGGAGCTTCTTGGCATCTTCTAAAGCCAAAGCATCATGAGCCTGCTGAAGCTTCTCTAGTTTGGCTTTGAGCTCTTCGTTCTCAATGCGCAGAGGCTCAGCAACGGCTTCAGCTTTGGTGGCCCTCTCGGTCGCATTACGCGCAGTTTCCTTGGCCAACCTAAGCTGTTCGTTAACAGCTTGGGTAGCCTTGGAACGGGCCTCATGCCTTGCCTGAATCTCGACCTCAAGGTCCTTGAAGGCCTTCTCCTTCTCCGCGGCGGCGGCAGCAAGCCTCTTGTTCTCCTCCCGCAATGCTCGCGCCTGAGCCACTTCCAGGCTACGCGCAGTCTTTAACTTGTCGTTTTCACGACAGAGTAGCTCGACGCGCGGCTGCATTTGGGCAAGGAGAATTCGGAGCTCGTTGGATAGCCTACCCTCCTGGTAGCTGGCCATTGCCTCCCCCAACGCACCGCTTGGGGCGGCATGGCGCGCCCAATCGACGCAGTCCGCAGCCGTCCGGAGGGTCGTTCCCCGGCGGATATTCCACCGTGGAGCGTACACCTCATTGGAATCCGAAACTTCAAAAACAAAAAACAGTAAGGAAAAAAATGACAAAAATGGATAATAGGCCCAAATAACCCCACGCACCTGTAGGGTCGATAACAGGCCGGTAGCCGCCGAACCCGTCACCCGAACCTAAGGGATATCCATCCAAGAGGTCAAGGAGATGGGAAGGAGGCAAAGATTGGCTAGAGGTCCCAACCCCAAACATACCAGAAGAACCGGCCATGGACGAGGTAGTCGCTGACACCGGAGGGGGCATGGTAGAAGCCACCGTGGTAGAGACCATCGGAGGTGAACTCATTGGAGATGAACTCACAACCGTGGTCGCCGCTGCGGATGAGCTTGCAGAAAAAGTCACCGCCGACCCAGTGAAGGATGTGGTAAAGATAGCACTGACGGCCGGCGGAGATGAAGTCATAACCGGAACAGTTGACTCAACAGTATGAGCAACTGAACCAGCACCGGAAACAGGCGCAGGCGCCTGGGTCATCGCCTCGGATAGGTTGACCAAACCTATCGTCGTGGGTCCGGAACTGCTTCCTCCCGCACCGTCTGGAAAGCGGATACGTCCACTCCTGCATAAAGAACAAAACATTAATAACAATGGCGGAAAGAAATGCGGAAAAGGTACACAAAATATACTTACGGGTTTTCTTAATCTTGAAAGACCTGACGGGTGGAGACGAGCCCGATGGAACTGGCCTCTTCACGCCAGTCACCGCCGTAACGCTTGGTTGCTCGGAGGTGACAGTCGTCTCAACCTCCGAGGCAATGGTCTCACCACCACCAAGGTTCCCCGCCGCCTCCTCGCTTTCAGTCTCGGAATCAGACTGATTTCCCAGGTCGACGACGGAGGTAACCTTCGCCTTGCCCTTCCCGCCAGCAGCCTTCTTCTTCCTCACAAAGAAAGGCCCATCTGCGGATTCCTCATCAGAAGATGACAAAATCAGAGGAATTCCAGCAGAAGTTTGAGCATGAAGAGGACGAGGATTAAAAAACTCCTTACCTGGCCGGGTGGCACTCAAAATTTCGTGGCCCGGCGGGTAGACTTCTACGAATCTATCCGCCGTTTGCTCCAGAATGGGCAACTCGTTCTCATCGTGATCACGAGTACCCAACCGTGCGGGACCACCAGTCTCCCGCGGATGCAGGAGCGACTGTAAGTCGTTCCCCTCTGAAATAAAAAAGATAACAATGTTAGAAGAAAAACCCTAAACCAACACAAAAAATGGAGCATACCGTAAGGAATAGAGCTCAAACCGTATTCAAGAACGATGGGTATTGCGGCGTCCCAGACCCAGCATCCTTCCACACGCGGCTCATCCCGAGCATCACCATCCCAGACTCCGCGAAGCGATAAACCGGAGTTTGGATCTTGGAGATCTTGGCGAACCATTCCGCCTCCTGGTAATTGGAGGCGTGAAGGTTAGGGAGTGCCCTCCCGTTCTTGAACGTCATCGCGATGGGGACGACGCGAGCGGAGATGTAGAAAAACTCCCGCTTCCAAGACCGAAGACTGCGCTCGGTAGCGCAGATCTTCAACCCCTTGATCCGAATGACCAGGTTATACCAACCCTGGATGCACCTCCAGGAGTAGAAGGTCATCAGGCGGTCGACGCGGGGCTCGATGCCTAGAATGCAGCACACCCATTCAAAATGGCGAACCTTAGCAATCTGGAACATGTAGCACCATGTGGGTTCCGTCCAATTGCTGACGGTTGCCCCCGCTATAAATCTGTTCAAGTGATCGTCCGGGTCAGATACGCCATCGTAAGTGCCTATGTTGGACATCTGTTTGGCACTCTTTGGAGCGATTGCTTCTGCAATGTCTCTTGCAAACTTGGACGTTGCCGCGTTTGCAACAGTCGGTCTGAAAGTTTTGGAGATGTCGCGTGGGTTTCCTCCCGCGCTCTTTGGCTTGAAAGTTTCTCCAAAACTTCTTTTCGAGTGGAAGTCTGCTTCTTTACGCTTCCCTTTCGCCTTATGACGAGGGTTTGCGTCACTGTCAGATTCTTCCCACTCATCATCCGAATACTCGCAATCATTTCTCATGTTGAGCTGTTGTCGAGTGCTTCCGAATTCGTCATTAGCCTGTTGGAGTGAACGTAAACGTTCATCCAACTCAGATTGGAATTCTTTCTGACGTGCTTCCGCCCAAGCTTTAACTTGATCCAGTGTTTGGCGGGGAAGCCTCGTCTGTTGCTTCTCTACCTGGGTATCAGTGAATCCTAGGGGAGGATTGTTTACTGCACTTGCCCCGGCTTGGGTAACCGGGGTAGTGTTCGTAAAAATTGTGTATTCACCGGTGTTCCCCCAAGTAGCTGGGGTTGTGGTTACCGGAGTTTCTTGGTCACTTGGTGGCCTTGGCATCGGAGTAACCTTAACCATCTTTCCAGAAGTTCTGAAAAAACTGAGAAAAATTAGTTCTAGCTTAATGCACGGATGGCGCAAAGCCCAGTTGGACCCGCAAGACACACCTTAGAGGTACGTCTGCGCAAAGATCAACTGGTTCCGCAGGACCCACCAGGCTCAGAGATGAAGACCTTACACGCAGTAAGCCAGCTGTTCCCGCAGGAAAGCCTCCCTTGGTACAGTACCCTGCCTGTTCCTGCAGCTGTGGGTACAAACCAAGGAAGGCTACCCGCACTAACAGTAAAGCTACACGCATAAGGCACTAACTCATACTTCAGCAATGTCACCTGAAGAAGGAATGAGCAGGGCGGGAATATTCCCGCCCAAAAGAGCCAGTCCGTACGCTACCAGAAGATCTTTTGTACTATACCTACCAAGGTATGGACAAAAAGACAAGATCTGGTAAAAGCGACCCATGAATCAATCACAGGGTGACAGCTCACCGACAATAGTACGAGGAGGAGCACGCTCCAGTACAAAACGTCGCCATCAGCCGCTGCCTACCCACCAACTCCCATCGTGGCACGAACATAGCCCGTAGTTGGTGGAAAAGGAATATTATACAGCTGGCCGTACCTGCTTGGAAACCTACCTTCGGCTATAAATACTCCAACACCTTGGAACGGTAGGATCATCTCATATTATCTGATCTTCTCCCTAGCTATTTCTCTCAATATACACTTATATTCAGAGCAATCTAGTCTGATTCTCACGCCGGAGGGTGGTCACAAGGAGGAACCCCCCCCCCTTCTCAGTGACGAGCTCACGGTGTCTGTTTTGCAGGTCGAGAAGAATAACCATCTTTGCCGGACCTAACCCTCGTGGGAAGCATTTACTTAACCCTAAGATTATCCGTAATCTGCCGGGGTCATTTAGTGTTTCTTCGTAAGAAAACGATATATTGTTCCACATATATATCAACCACCATAGTTCCACCTCTTACTAAATGAAATTTTTTTCTTAAAATTAGATTTATCACACAATGGATGTATACCCCAATTCATACCCACATTCAGTTCTCTGTAATGAAAGTAAAGTATCTCTCTGTATCCTAGATTCCTTGCCATATCGACCAAATCACCCTTACCAAAATTTCCAACCTCCATATTGTCAATGAAAGGCCTCCACAATAAGGTCTACCAGTAAGTTCAAATGAGCTACTGTTTCAGTTTCAATTAGACGGTGAATGATGAATATGGCGGATGTTAGGGTAAAGCGATTTTAGATAGGGTAAATGTGATAGAACAATGAAATTGACAAAAGTACCCTTCAATTTAATGTCTTTGTTAACGTCTGATAGATTGCGGGAGTGAATCTGTTCAATTTATAAACGACAAGGATTCAAAGTGAGTTTGCTAAGAGGTTTGCTAAGACGCAGCTGTCGATCATTGAATTGAATTGAATTGGCATTGAAATTGAAATTGAAATTGATCCAACCTTCATTTCATTTCTATTTCTATTTCTATAGCTCATCTCCGATCGTCCGTCCCTGCCCTGCCACCAGGTTTCTACAATTCGATTTATAATTGAATGTTACAGTTTACATTCTAGTAATAAAGAAACAACCGGAGGTCATATTATATGTATATTTACCATCTGATTAACAGTTTCTGATGCCTTTCAGAATCCAACTGAATTATCCTCTGTTGGAAATTGAATAACTAAATCCAAGTGATTTGTTTTTTGCTTTTCTTATTAGCTTTGGTCTTGATGGCTATTGGTTTTTTGAAATTAAAGCT
Source organism: Bidens hawaiensis (assembly GCF_021521415.1). Classification (NCBI taxonomy): domain Eukaryota; kingdom Viridiplantae; phylum Streptophyta; class Magnoliopsida; order Asterales; family Asteraceae; genus Bidens; species Bidens hawaiensis. The sequence continues at coordinate 22,955 of NW_027503613.1, forward strand.
ACACAATATACGCTTGGTTTTATGTAAATATACATGATGTTTAAAGGATATTTCTAATGTTAGTATATGTTTTGGTCTTGATGGCTATCAGAGGTCTCTTGTAGCTACATTGGAGGTCTTACGTGATTGAAATCAGTGGTTAACTGGTGCTGGATAGTAGTGGGTTCAGAACTGAACGAGTTAAACCGGGAACAAAGAGACGTTCGAGGTGGTGTTCATTTTGCGTTTTTACTTCAACTTTGCATGAAATCATGTCAATGACTGCTAGGTTATCAAAACTGTCGATCATTAATTTGTTGAAATTTATGTTTTTTTGATAACAGGTATTTGATGGGCATGGTGGTACGGAGGCTGCAACTTATGTTAGAATAATCAAACATATTAAAGTTCATTATTGAGGATTCTCAGTTCCCTGTATATATATATATATATATATATATATATATATATATATATATATATATATATATATATATGTTTAAAAAAGGCGATTCAGAATGCTTATGTTAAAGCTGACCATGCATCTCTTGACATATAATCGGGAACCGCCCTCTTGACCGCACTTGTATTTGGAAGGTATGTGAACTTTCTCATGCTTTTTAGGGGTCATAATCATATACTCAGAACCTCAGTTTTAGACTCTTAGACCGGTCAAATGGGATCAAACTGAAACGGGTCATTTTTAGTACAAGTCAAACAATATTATCATTTTTTTTTCCTAATCTTTATTTATCATGTTAATTATAATGACACAAAGTCGACAACAATATTATCACAATATTGGTTTTAAATTATGTGATGCGCTCCGATGCGTTTAGTCCAAAAATCAAAAGCGAGCGCATCACGTTTACAATGCGTCTATATTATAAAAAAAATAGTATATATGACAAATGACAATAAGCTAACATATATGACAAGTATTTTAAAAGTCAAATAAACATCTAACATTAAACATGATTTATAACTTATCCAAAGCATTTAACACAACATTTAACAATTAAAAGCCATGTTATAAACTTATAACATAACAGGATGCGGTTATTGTACAAACAGTTGCTAACATGAGAATGAAGGAAACGATCTGGGCCCTTAAATATTGCTGTTCTATAATTTTTAATAAGTTAATGGCATTTTTGTAAATATCTTGCTCATTTTGAATATATAAGGGCATAATTGAGATTTCCCCAAAACTGAAAACGTCGGCCTTCATTATTTTCTGTCATCGCGCAAATAAGTTACATAGTATATTATTATTACTAGTTGTGGGGTATGCACAGAAACACAGCCGAACCCATAACCGGTTGGGTTACGTGCGTTACGTGGCACTGGACACGTTTATTGGTCGTGGTACATGTAAAAGTGTAATCCGCGTAACTGATGCATGAACGCACGCAACAAATGGATAAAATCAAGAAGCAAAGTTGAAATATACAACAAGTTTTAAATGAATTATTTTCTAAACCAACCTACTTTGACCCGAATCTCATTCCAACCCGACATCGTTCTAACCTGAAACCTGTTCTGATCTGACCTCTATCAACCTGAACCCTTACCAATCCGACCTGAACCAAACTAACCATTTTTTTGTATCGACTCGTTCCGACACAAATCCGGTCTGACACATGACACGAGCCCGCCCGACCCGATCCGTTGCCGGTCCCAACCGGTAATCATGTAATATGTTAACTTGTTAAAATTAAAAAAAAGTATAACAAACCATACTCAAATTAAAGAGAATAAAATGCTTGTTTTTTCAGTGTAATATATAAAAAAAATTATTAACGTATGAAAAGGTTATGGTCGTTAAAAATCATAGGGGTAGTTGGTTTAGAAAAATGGGTAAATGCAAGTATATAGTAAGTTGGCAAAAATTGATTAAAGTTGAAAAAGACCAGTATATTTTGAAATTAAATTATTTAACCGTATAGTATGTGAGCAAAGACAATTTTACCCCTACATTCTTAAAATTACATGCATTGTTAATTGTACTTAAAGCAATCATATTTGTACCTCTTAAATCCCATTTGCTTTATATATAGTATAGATATAGATATGTTTGAAACGACGTTGTTTTGATCAATGTTTTCAGACCCGGCCCGGACGTTGACCCGGACGCCTTACCGGTTCAAAGGTTGGACCGTCCGGGAGGGCGGACCGGTGTTTGACCCGGATGATGTCATAAATAATTTAAATATATATTTATTTATATGTATAATTCATTTACATATAAAAATAATAATAACCAAAAATAATAATAATAACAAACTTTAATGTTTATTTATGTTTCATACATTGCTTTTTGAATATATATGATTTATATTTGATAAGTAAAGATATCAATAAAGCTTAAGGTTGGTTGGTTGGCTCATGGATAATTATTAAGCCTTTTATCTGGGAAATGACCCAAGTTCTAATCCCGACATGCACATTTCATTTTGGATTTAATGAAAAAATGGGTTTTACACTTTTACCGGTTGACTCGCCGGGTCATCGGGTCCGGGCCGACCGCCACCCGCAAAACCCGGCCGGGTTTTTAGTAAACGGGTCAAATACCCTGACTCGGCCCGGTTATGAGATCGAGTCCTGGTCGGACTGGTCCGACTGGCTGGGCCGGGTTTCGATACACTGGTTTTGTTGACCATATCAGCAAATTATTATCAACATTAATATAATAATATTACTTAAAAGAAATAAATAAATATTATTAAATTAGGGACATAACAGCATTACAAGGTATGTGTAAACTCATATTATGTTAAAATATTTATCATCATTTTATTAACAGCAAAATCATAAAATAACAAATTACATATATGATTGATATAAGTGGGTTATGTGAGCATATGTTTACAGTATCAACATGAAAATCACATCATTCATTGAATGATTATCGGATGAAAAAGAAAAAGTAGAGGCTATCCAAATTATTCTTTTTACCAACATGAGAATCATCCATTGAATTGATAGATTATCAGGTGAAAAAGAAAAAGCAGTGGTTATCCAAATTATTCTTTAAAAAAAATAAATTCCTAAATAAGGGTAAAGAAGTTTTAGTAAATTAAGCGATTGCCATATCAGGAGATAAAAAGAAATGTACGAAATTGCCCTTCCCTGAAATTTCGAAATTGTCCATGTCTCTTTATTCTATTCTATTAGCTCTCACATGTAAATTAACTTCATTATATATACTACAATTGCAAAGGTCGGTGGGCAATATAGGTTGTACCCACTGCTTTGCAACTGGGTACCATCTGTATCTCCACTACAACCCAAAATTCTCTCTGGCCATTACCAGCTCCCATCACCACCCCTAGCTTGCCACCACCGCCAACGCCATCGTCTATTTCTTCCTCTATGGTTTCGATTTCGATTTTTTGCTGTTGTATGATGTTGTGGGGGTGTCTTTGTGGACTGTTCTCGGGTTCCATTTACGAACCCAGGCGACGACGGTTTCCTATGGAGGTACGACGGTGATGCTGTGGCTCCGATTGACTGTCCATCTCCACATATCTCCGATTTACCCTCCAGGTTAGTCCGTATGTGTGTGATTTATGCACCTACACATTCTTCGTGTTCCAATTTGATAGATAGCAATGACACCACAGATGCTGCTGCCTCGGTCCGATTTGGTAACGATTGTGCATGTCGATGACTTAAACTGCCGCAACGGTGTCTTAGGGTTTTGATTGCAGGATTCAGGATATCCGACGACTTGACGGTATGAGTGATATCTGACGACTCTCGATAACTTTATCAGGTATGGTGATTACTTTCTGATTGCATATCGATTGTTGCCCCAAATACTAATCTAGGGTTTATTGGTCATGTTGTCGGTGACAGAAGCAAAGGAAGGAGGTGCGCTCTTAGTTGAATTCGTCGTCATTCAGGTAATCTACCGTTTTGTTTTCTTTATGTTTACGAGCTTTATAAATAGAACTACAAACGAGCCAAGCTCGAGTTGAAGCTTTAAAATATAACCTGAAACCAGCCATGTTCAGCTAAACTATATAAATGTCATTGTTTTGGTTCAATTTGATGATAGTTTAAAACCGAACTAAAAATCGTTAAGCATCAAAATAGAAGTTTAACAGATTTGAGAGAAATAACAATGCCAATATGCAGCAGCAAATCAAACAATGGGATTAAGCTTAAATCACTTTAGATTAAACAATTATACTTAAATTGACAAAGTGCCAATGAACAGAGCATAATACATGATACGTCAAGTGTATTTTTGTACATTCTCTTAAATCTCATTTTATTACAAAAGGAGAATAATGTTTTGATGGTTATTAAAGTTTGTTCAGTTAATGGTTTAATACATCTCACATATAAGTGATTCTTACCTATGCATTGTGTAATTGAAGCATGTTTTCTCTATTTCGCAGATGATGAAGGATCTCGCTCTCATTTTACTCTATTTCGTGAAAACGAGTGTTTTTCAGCTTCTTTTTGTAAAATAAGAAAAACGTACTGAATCGTTGTAAATTTCCAAAATATTTTCATGGATTGCATAGAACATGTCATATAAGTGTTTTATAAATCTTTTTCGGCTTAACGGATGCTACAATGCTCGTTTTGATATTAACGATTGCGTTTAAGCTTATAGCGTATCGATAAACGAAACCTTTTTCGTTTAAAGAGTTTTAAACGTACTGGGACCTAAATATCAATATGTTAGCCTCTATAATATATATATAACTCGTATATGACCCCTCAGTATATCTACGGGTCATAATTAGTATCGGTCGGTTACTCGTTTAAGCACTACGAATTAACCGATTTATCGTTTACTTGTTACGTAATGAATATAGTATACCTCGTTTTGTCACGAATGTCACATATATCGCTTATAGATAGCACCCTGGGATATCCGGACCATAACCAGACCCGTTTGGTTATTCGTTTGTTCGTTACGCAATAAACGGTTAAACGCTTATTCGAGTTTGTAAGTACTAAGGTGTAATCGGTTTTGCCACGGATGTCACATTCTCCCCCAGTTAAGAAATTTCGTCCCCGAAATTCAATATGCCAGATATGCTCTTTTTGGGGAAAATTTTATAATCATTTGTTTCGGAATTCGTTTTTCTGTTTCCGAACATATTTGATTCCCCGTTGTGGATTCCACTGAATTTTATTCAATGAGATTTTATTGTGTCGCAACTGTTTGATTTTCCCCGTTGAGAATTTTCACGAGTCTATTTATAGAGTTTAGTTGTATAAAAGTTTTCAAATAATACTAATTCTGCCCTGTCAGTAAGGCACTCGTTTTGATTCGATATATGAAATATCGGGAGTGAAATAATTTTGTTTAATACGTTATGAGGTTAACTTTCAAGGCAATTTTGTACAGTGCTTTATATTTTAGAATCAACTCACCGTTCCTCAACTCAACTAACAACTTTCAAAATTTGATAACTTCTCGTATTTCTCAGTAAAGCCCTCTTGTTAGCCTTAGGCGGCTTTCGGTTTGTTATTAATATTACGAGCTTTATTTATGATTCTCGAAATCGAATCGGATTTTGTATTTTGGATGTCACCAATTTTTTTTTCAATTTTAATAAGATGGCGAGTTACATTCTTGCTCGTATAATATAGTATATTACCACTTGTATAATATTATGATGACTATTAATGTACGAGTATTGAAATTACTAGTCTCACTTTCCTCTATTGTTTGAATAGTTTATTTGATTTGATTGTTTTATAGAGGATTATAGACCGTGCTTAGGCCAATTAGGGATCTAAAATTTCATACACAATTCACCAAGAGTAAGATTTTGTTAAGGCGAGTTTTTCAGTTGGATAGTTGTTACAAATTAGAAGAAGGTATTTGGAGTGGATTAGTCAGGGAACTATCATTCAGCTTGAATTGCTTTCTTGGGATGTTTAAGGAACACATATTAAAGGTTCTATTTTAGTTTGCTTCCCACTTCCAATAGGGTATCTCGAAATGTTGTAGCATCTCCAAGGATCTTTAGTATTCCCCCAGAACTTATAATAGTGCACACTTTACAACACATGAGCCTATGATTCCTTCATAGATTTTGCTTGCATCTTTATACTAGTACTCAGTTTATCCAAACATCTGGCCTGACTTTTCCTTGTTCATCACTCAGTTATTAAGGCTATAAAAATTTAAAGTTCAAGTTTCGGTTACGGATAGTATAGTTTTCCTCGTCCTTGTTTCATCATTGAGGTACTAGGTTTTGTTCCGTGTACGGGATCACTTCTTTATCTAGAAGAGGCAGTATAACAGTTCTATTTCTATATATAACCTTCATTTGAACTCAATTAACTAGTCCATACTGACTATTACACAATGACTCCTCACTTCCACCGGGAGTGCATCGATAGGGAATAGCTAGTTATTTAGGTTAAGAGGGTAGTTTTTCGAGTAATATAGTTAGTATTTATAGTCTTACTTTTGGTGGTTTCTATAGTATACAGAATTGTTATTTTACTAGACGGTATATTTTCCAAGGTAATAACTTGTAGGAACGAAATGTCTATCAGTGTCCGTAATAAATAAACTAAAGTATATTAGGCATTACTAGGAACGTACCTGTTACTACATTTGTTCTATCCGGTTTATGCACAATACTTGACCCCTAGTCGAGTTAGACGTCGATGTCGGTCCTTTCCTTTGTCTTCCCGTCGCAATTGGGTTCAATCTAGGGCAGTATTTCTTAATGTGCTTCACACTACCACACTCATAACAGGCATTACGGTTTATTATGGTTTGGTTTTGGTAGACTGGTTGTTGTCGTGTTGGTTGCGGTTGGGGTAGTTGTGAGTCCTGGAGTTGGGTTGGTGGATTTATAGTATTCATAACGGTTCTACAATTTCGGGCATAGTGTCCCACTTTCCCACATTTGTGACACACATTGGTCCGACATTCACCAACATGATGATAACCACATTTTCCACATCTAGGCAAAGGCCCGTTATACTTATCTTGCTTCACATCGGAACTGATCATAGTGTAATTTTGTATTGCAAGGCGCGCGCATTTATTCTGTTGTCTTTCTTGTATTCCCGCTCCATAATTGGTTCGTTTTGTACCAGATGATTCCCCGGGCATTCTTAACGCACCACTTCTAATCAAATCAGAAGTTACAATACTAGCTTGTAACACGGCATTTTCGAAAGTTACAGGGCTAATTGAATTAACCAAACTCCTGACTTTGGGGGCTAAACCCCAAATGTAGCGTTCAGTACGTTTAGATTCTGGAGTAACTAACCATGGGACTAGACGAGCCAGTTCGTTAAAGCGATGGGTATACTCCAAGTGATCTGCACCCTTCATTTCTAGATTCCAAAGTTCTTGCTCTAATTTCTGAATTTCGTTTATCGGACAAAAGTGTTTTATCATAAGATTTTTAAGTTCTGTCCAAGACATACGATTGGTTGCTTCTTGTCCTCGAATTTGCACAACAGTATTCCACCACATTAGCGCGTGGTCTACAAATGTAGAAGTAGCAAATTTGACAATACAATCTGGTGGACAGTTAGTGATATTAATGATGGATTCAGTCTTTTCGATCCACTTTACCAGTCCATTTGGTCCTTCAGTACCGCTAAATTCCATAGGTTTACATAGCATGAAGTTCTTAAGTTGATATCCGTGTTGCGGGGGATTTTGATTGTTACAACTATTGTTCAAGTTCGGTGGGAGATTATCATTATTGAAAGTAATATTGGTATTCAACGGGGGAGTATTAGTTGTGATAGTATCAGTATTTATCGGGGGAGCATTTGTGGTTGTATTAGTATTTGTTGGGGGATTAGTATTTACGGCCGCGTTAGCATTCGACACTTGATTTGTATTCATAGTTGTATGGATACCAGCAGCGAATTGTGCTGCTATTGTCGGAAGTACTGTTTGTAGTTGTCGAGCGATCATCTCGGCTATATCTGCCTCAGACAACATGTTTACTTTCTTCGGGGCCATTCTATAACAATAACCAGTTATCCAACAATTAACAAAATTCACATACACTAATGATCACAAAAGGAATTACAATAACAAGTAATCAGGTATTTCAATTAACACGTATATATCACACTGGTTTGTTCTCGAGTCTTAATACTAAGGATAGTATGTAAAATTAGCCTAGTAAACGCCAAAGTTTGCTTATATATTAAAAGTTGTCATCTCATGACAAGAAATTTTAACCCAATAGGGGTCAATGTTTGTATTAAAAATGCCCAAATCGTCCTCCATATTAGCATAGCGCACCACCATATGCTTGTATGGAGTATCAGAAGCTATACACGACAATACCATACTATCCTTATCTATCAAAGCACGCGTTATAACAACTATAAATAGTTCACAACTTATACGACAATTGTTCCTATATGATCCCATTATTGGGAAGCTGTTTTGTTCGGTCTCTCCTGTAGATAGATATTTGCTCATTACGAGTTTAATCAGTACGTTATAATGGGAATGCACGTGTACATTCCACCTGACTTCTGAATGTTTGTTAACTATAATCGTAAAATATATTCTTTCGCCAGGTCATTCAGTTTTCGTAGGCATGTCGGACTTAATAAAAGTAGTAGTTTACTAGTTGGAGGTAAGTAGGTTCTATTCCAGTCGGGGCACATCATCATTTCGTGAGCATGAGATTTCTCTCCTATAATAACCAATTGGAATAGCAAAATATAGGAGAGGTTGGAGGTTGTCTTTCGTAGATGGTTCGAAGAGTTTGCTAGTTAGGGAGGTTCATCAGAGTTAGTTGTACTGGTGATATGTAAAGGAAATTACTATTATTAATATTTCTTTTTGAAATATTATTAGTACATTATATGTACTGGTAGTAACGATTGCTCATATTATAATTGAAAACTCAGTTTTGGTAATTATCATATTTATAATTTGATAAATCGGGCTCATCACTAGGTATTTCCTCTAGGGATGGTGTTTGTTTCTGAACAACAGAATTGGAAGGATGACCGGAAAATAGTTTAGATTAATGTCAAAGGAACCAGTTTATAAGATAGGATTGGATTCAAACTGTGGAGTATTATATATATATATATATATATATATATGTCTTCTTGAAATTATTATCTGTAAGTCACACCTCCAACGGTTCGTTCCCGGGCCTTATATATTAAGCCCCTTTTGTGGTTCCGTCACATCACCAGATTTAGTTTAAACTTATTGAAGCATTCTTGTATTCTCACTCACGGGCAACACCGGTTCTTCATCAATTGTAAAACTACTCACATCTTTCGGTGCAATCGCTAATCAGAAGAGAATGTTTTTCGATAGCTTAGATCCGCACAAAAGATATTATTAATTAGGGCAGAAATAAAATATTTTATTTGTTATGAACAGATATAATATTAATTACAATAAAATATAATATTAATTTTGGTAAGATATAATTTTGATTAGAATAGGAATTAATAGTGATTATAACCGAATATAATATTGGTTATGATAAGATTCAATGTCATCCGTAGTACCGTACGTACACGTATCCCTACACCTCGTCTCAGATAAGCACGTATGCACATGTCATATATACTTCACATCACCTTTATGCACGTATGTTGCCATTTTTTTACCTATCAATATGCTCCGTGACTTCTCCCCGAATTCCATCGTACAAGCAAGTCTGTTATTACGTTCCGGACCCTAATAACTCACTTGCCCTTCGAGTTCATCCCGGCATCCATCAGTATCTATCGTTACTCATTATTAACTTTCCCAGTGATAATCGATCCTACGGTTATATTATAGGTATCCTATGGGATAACCTAATTCTTTATAACCAATGGCTCTGATACCAACTTCTGTCACACCCCGTTAAGCGAATTGCGGAAGCGTAAAACGGAAATGCAACAGATACAACTGGTATCAAATACATTGTTCATAAAGAAACATTACTAACTAATTTACAATTTATTACATCGTTCTAACATCTTTTACAAACTAGGTGATACAATTTAACCTGTTCTTCAATCACTTTACTTCTAACTCAAATGCCCACGACATCAATCACCAATCAGACACGTAACGCACAGGATATTACTTCTCATATCTGATTACCTGAAAAGCATGTCAAAACAGGTCAACTACGAATAGTTGGTGAGTTTCATCAGTTTTAACGAAATCAGTTTTGCGCACCATACAGTCATAGTTTGTATGTACGCGCGTATGTAAAAATATGTATTTACGGTTGTATAAATATGTAGAGCCATATCCTTGTGTGTGCATATGCACATATGTAGGTTTATAATATAAATTCGAAATTTTGGTAAAATCGTGATTGTTTGTTCGTACTACCTGCTTCCAATTTCCGTGTTTAACCAACCACTGTAGACCCCCTTTCTCCCACAACGGTTCCACATAAACTCAACCACTGTGGCCCCCCTTCCGCCCACAACGGTTCCGCGTTAACATCAACCACTGTGGTCCCCCTTCCACCCACAATGATTCCATGTAAACTCAAACATTATATAATGTACACACAAATAATTAGTATATTCTACACATAGTATTTCCTACGGCTAATCACATAGCATGTATATAGACACATATACACATATAGTATTTATCACGTATCACCAAACACTGTGGCTCCCCATCCGCCCACAATATGCATAATCACATTATTTTCTTAACATTCATGTCATAATCAAATAGTTCGTTTAAAAAGTTGCAGCAGAACTTGGCTTATAGGCCATACTCAACTTTAGTTTGGTAAGTTGCAGCAGAACTTGGCTCATAGGCCATACTCAACTTTAGTTTATAAGTTGCAGCAGAACTTGGCTCATAGGCCATACTCAACTTTAGTTTGTTACTATTGTGGCCCCCCCTTCTGCCCATAACAGCCCTATAATCATCACAGACCACGTTATCCCCATGGCCATTACAGACCACGTTGTCTCCCAAATTAGTTATGTTTAACATTACATAACGTGTTTGTATAAACATGCTGTCACGTGTAGTTTCATTATGTTTTGCAATTCGTATTATCTCCACTCAATATATCAATCAATGATAATAATCATCTTTCATCAGCACGTAGTCAATCATTATGTTTGTAGGGACTTGCCGGTTTTTATAAAAACTGAATTTGTTTAATCTTTAAATTAGCATAATGAATTAACCGTTAATCATTAAATTATGAAAATTTAGCCACTTATCAATTAAAATATGTAGATTTTTATAAAAATATTTCTGGAATTATTTACTGATTTAATAATTTATAAAAAATCATTTTATCAGCTATATTTCGCCTGAAAATCGTCTGTTTATCCCAAACAATTTCCAAAAATTCCACAAAATTTCCTGAATACTCAAATCATGTCCCAAAACAACCTGTATCAATTCCAGAATGTAAAAAGTCTGTTCAATATTCTTTTCGGCCCAAATTCGGCTATAAAAATTTGCATGAACGCATATGTACAAAACACCCTTAGACTTCTCCGAATGATCTCAAAATTCATATGTGATCAAAATACATTAAATATGAGTTCCCAGAAAAATTTCATAATTTTTGAAGTATTTTAGCTATTTTTCCCAAATAAACGTCCCAATTCGGTAATAAATTCTCCAAATATTCTCGGATGGTCAAAAAATTACC
>NW_027503614.1:0-18428 GCF_021521415.1 Bidens hawaiensis
CATGGACAAATTTATATCCCAGAGATAAACTGGATCTTGATGATGTTATGCTTAGCTGTTACCATCGGGTTTAGAGATACAAAGCGTATGGGCAATGCTTCGGGATTGGCGGTTATTACAGTTATGTTGGTTACAACTTGCTTAATGTCTCTCGTGATCGTCCTGTGCTGGCACCAAAGTGTTTTTGTCGCAATTGGTTTCGTGGTGTTTTTCGGGATATTTTTCGGCTTCTCTTGTTAAGTTTCTTGAAGGGGCGTGGGTCCCGATCGCACTCTCGCTTATCTTCATGCTTGTGATGTACGTGTGGCACTACGGTACGATTAAAAAGTATGAATTCGATGTCCAAAATAAAGTATCGGTGGTTTGGCTATTGAGCCTGGGCCCCACGCTTGGCATAGTCCGGGTTTGAGGAATCGGACTTGTTTATACCGAGCTCGTTTCGGGCATCCCTGCAATCTTCTCCCATTTTGTGACCAACCTCCCTGCTTTCCATCAAGTGCTTATTTTCCTTTGTGTGAAATCAGTCCCGGTCCCACACGTGCGACATGAAGAACGGTTTCTCGTGGGCCGTATAGGCCTGCAAAAGCACCGTGTGTATCGATGCATAGTCAGGTACGGTTATCGTGACGTTCACAAGGATGATGTCGAGTTTGAAAAGGATTTGGTTTCTAGTGTAGCCGAGTTTATTCGGAAGCAAAAAGACAATACTACCCCTGACGGGCTCAGCGTCAATGGGGAAATATGCAACGATGGCGAGGCAATGAGTGTCGTTGGAACATCTTCCACGCACCAAGATGGGCCTGAGGCCCATGAAATACGGGCCTCACCCGTTAACCAAGTAAAGAAGAGAGTGAGGTTTGAAGCACCCGAGAGCCCGAAGATGGATGATAGTTCACGGGCTGAGTTGCGGGATCTAATGGAGGCTCGGGAAGCTGGGATGGCCTACATTTTGGGACACGCGTATGTTAAAGCGAAACAAGGGTCGAGTTTGGTTAAAATGATTGTTATAAATTTAGGTTATGAGTTCTTGAGAAGAAACAGCAGGCCGTCAACCGACTCGTTAACCGTACCTCATGCGTCGACACTTGAAGTAGGAATGGTATATCACGTGTGAATACCGAATATAACTAATGTTTTTGTAAATATTTTTGTGGTTTAGCTAGCTATATATGTATAACTAAAGGGTGGGTCGAACAATAATATCTGATGATCCACCCTTTCTCCTGATGGTTGTGGGCTGCGGTTTGCGGGTTTTTGAAGTTTCATAGAAGATAGGTAAGTAGGTATAGTTTCGTATTTCATGAGGCAATACCCACATCCTGAATCTATTTTTTTCATCTTTTAATTGGGGTTGTTTTAAGCTTTGTATAGTTTAAAACGAAACGGGTTGGGTCGGGCGAGTGCTGGTCATGGGTCATAACGGGTTAGGGTAATACCGAGTACAGAAAATGCATAAAGCCATGTGATTAAAAGATAATATTTTCATTAAGTTATTGTTTTAATCAGCGTTGTAAAAATCGCTAATCGATAGTTGGGCGGTGAGGTGGGGACTAGCGATTAATCGGGATTATTCGAGATTAATCGGATTGAATTTTAATGTGTATTTTTCAGTTTTATATATACACGCACACATTTTTATATGTAATTTTTAGTTTTATACATACACAAACATATTTTAGCCAGAAATTGGTTGGAATCTCACTAGAAGTTTTTGCTGGAATCTCGCCGGAAACCATTGATTTTGGTCGGAATCCTGCTGGAAACCACTGATTTTGGTCGGAATCTCGTCGGAAACCATCGATTTTGACCGGATTTGACCGTTGACCGATTAATTAGCCGACTAGCCTAAAATTAATCAGTGATGTGGGGATTAGCGATCAATCGAGGATTAATCGGTACCTGGTCGGGATTTTTACAACACTAGTTTTAATGAGTATGAAATCTCTAGTTTTCAGTATTAACCACTGATTATTATTTAAATTTGTTTAATATATATAAAACTTAAAACAATAAATAATGAAACTAGGTAAATTATTTTCTATACTCCAGCCATTTTCAGACCATGTTTATCAGTGTGTTGTTTCATGCCACCGTGATTTGGTATCAATATTTTTACAAAATTAACTTATCAATATATTTATTAACCTTTTTAATTTATTGTAGTTCACTGTATTTCCAAAACATATATTTTTGATAAGTTTATAAATATATTGTTAATAAATAAGCTTTTTCATTTAACACTAGACTATTTCTTGGTCAATAACCAACTTTCTTAATATTTTTCATAATTTAGCATAACATATCTTATCTAGATTTTATATTAACCTTATGATTCAAAGTGTTTAGAACAAATATAATCCTAAATCTACATGTTTTTATAGTTGTTAGATAGCAACAAAATGTTAACCTAACTAATTTTGAAAAGTTAACGTTAATTATTCACTTAAATGTTAATTGTTAAATGCTAAATCCAAAAGAACAAAGCCAATAAAATAATTGATAATTGTTGAGTGGGTGTGGTCTTGGTCTAATCTCATTGGTTTTGGGATTAGTCAACGAATGACTAGTCTTTGCTACCCACTTTATATTGTTTCTTTAGTTTAATTAACTATTTGTTTAAGTATTGAGTGTGCCAAAAAGGAAAAGGATAATGTTGTATTATTATATAATTAGGCAAATAGCCTAACATACCTATAGGCTAAATCTCTAATTTTAAACAATCTATCGTGTAATGTGTTATCATAAGTATTCTATTTACTTGTTTCAAGATGATGTATAAGATGTTTATACTTTTATAACAAAAGTTTATACTAGCATACCATAAAAACCAATTGTAAGTAAAAAACTGTAAGTATTACTATATAAGTACTCATATTTATTTGTTTGAAGATGATATATAAAGTGTTTGAAAGCATGACTCTTGATAGAGGCCGTCACTAAAAACCCTTAAACATCGCTCTCTTTGCACATGATGCAATTCTCCCACATTATGTTTTTATTAATGTACCACGCGTTTCATATGTTGTTCTCTGTTTGCTTTGTATTAATTAGTCTTTGTTGGTTTTTTCTATTAATATTACCATGTCATTCTCATACATCGGGGGTGTAAACAAGCCAAGTTGAACCAAGCCCAAGCTAGGCTCGTTTCGATCTATTTTTCTAAAGCTTAAGTTTGGCTCATGAGTTGTTTTTTTAAGTCTGAATTTGGCTTATTTATTATTTATTAGTTAATTAATATATGTTTTAATTACTTTTCTTAGTTTTGATTAAAAAACCCCTTAAACGAAGCCAAAGCTTGGCTCAAACTCGTGTAGTACCTTATATGAGCCAAAGTTGAACTCGAGCTTGACCGCGCAATGTAAAATTAATACACGTAAGCCCAAAAGAAGTAAATATTATAAATACATAAGGTTCAAGCTCGATAAATAAACGAGCGTTATTTTAGGCCTGGACTTGGCTCAAGCTTGACTTGTTTTAAGGTTTGTATCAATCCAAACTCAAATAGATCGTGAACATCTTGGCTCGTTTACGCTCCTAAACACAAGGAAATGGTTCTTAAAATTACTCAAACAGAAGAAAAAAAAACTATTTATTTATGTAAAAGACAAAAGATGTTAGGTATTTAAGATATTTTTGTGAAAAATACCATGTCATATGTTATATGAAACCAACTAACGAAGCAAGTAACCATGTGAAGAAACACTAAGTGACCCGGTACAGATTATAGATAATCTGGGGGTTAAGTAATGTTTCCCACGGATGAGGTCTAACTGAGAAGGCTGTTCTTCAGGAGACCTGCAAAACAAACACCGTAAGCTCGTCACTGAGAAGGGGGGAGTTCCTCCTTGTGACCACCCTCCGGCGTGAGAATCAGACTAGGTTGCTCTGAATATAAGTGTATATTAAGAGATTGCTAGATAACTGGATATCAGATGATCTTACCATTCCAAGATATTGGAGTATTTATAGCCGAAGGTAGGTTTCCTAGAAGGTACAGCCGGCTGAATAGTATTCCTGTTCAACCAACAGTGGACTATGCATAGGCCATACTGGTTGGTGGGTAGGTTACGGCCAACAGTAACAAAGTCGGCTGCACTATTCCACCAACTGTAGATTATGCACGTCCTACTTACTGTGGATTGTACGCAGGCCATGCTGGTTGGTGAATAGGTTACGGCCAACAGTAACACTATTCCACCAACTGTAGGCCGCGCATGCTCCTCAGTAAGGGTTGGTGAGTAGGCAGCGGCTAATAGTGACAAACAGTACTAGAGGGTGCTCCTCCTCGCCCTGTTGTCGATGAGCTGTCACCCTGTGATTGGCTCATGGGCTGTTCTGGTCAGATCGTCTGTCCTTTCCATACCTTGGTAGGTATGGTACAAAAGATCTTTCAGAATCAGACTGGCTCATTTAGGCGGGATTGTTCCCGCCTTGCTCATTCCTTCATGTGACTACTGAAGTAGCTAGTGTCTTGTGCGTGTAGCCCTGCTGTCTGCGGGTAGCCTTCCCTGATGGCTTGTATCCGCAACTGCGGGAACAGGCGGGGAACTTCACCATTGGGAGGCTTTCCCTGCGTGTTCAGCTTGTGTACTGCGCGTAAGATCCTATGAGCATGGTGGGTCCTGCGGGAGCAGATGGCCTTTGCGCAGACGTCCCTGTTCAAGGTGAGTCTTGCGGGACCAACTGATCTCTGCTGGGACCTACCTCTTCAAGTCCCCCCAGTCCAATGTTCTTCTCATGAATGTTTAATAAAGTGAGGTGAACTTTTGGACTAATGTCACTTGCAAAGGGGTTTTGAAAAGGGGTTTCTAGTTTTAAGGTTCTCCGTGGGGATTCTTCCCGCGGGTTTCCTAATGTCACTTGCAAAAATTCCCGATTTTTTTGCTTGATCTTTGGGTATGATGCGGGTAGGTATGTAACTTTCTCGCAAGTCAGGAGCGTTGAGTCTCACTTGTGTGGATTCTCCTTGAGGTTTTAGTGGTTTTGAACATAGTGATCAATTATGTTTAAACCACCAATTCCATCCTGGAGCCTCAAACAATGTATTTCTCGACGTTCCCGCTCTGCGGGGATGTTATTTCCGTTTCCACAAGCATTGCCCAGAAGATCCTTCCTGGTTTCAATTCCCTGCCGGGCGCTAGGTATGTTAAGGGTTTTGCCTTAACACTGTACCCGCGCTCGTCTTACGGTTACTTTACTTTCAAGGTACTCCTGGCGTCAATTCCCTGCGGGTGCTAGATACGTGAAGGGTTTTGCCTTAACACTGTATCCGCACCCGTCTTATAGTTACTTTGTTGCCGGGGTATTCTTGGCTTCAATTCCCTGCGGGTGCTAGGTATGTGGAAGGTTTTGCCTTAACACTGTACCCGCATCCGTCTTATGGTTACTTGGTTGCCAAGGTAAGGGGTATTTTCCCGCTTACCTTTGAATCTTTTTGAATTTTGAATTTTGAAATTCGAAAGGTTGGTGAGGATAAGAACAGTCCAAACATCTGAAACGTCGTGTGACGGTTTCTTCTGACTGTGTCAGGACGTGCAGGAAGTTATGGTGACGTGACAGAACATGGTCGTTCCAGTCGCTTTTTCAGGCGCGTGGGCATGATTTTTCGGGCGCGTGGCCGCGAAATTACTGGCACACGTCCTTTCAGCAGCTGTTGCCAGCTTGCTTTTTGCCACGTGTCATAGTTTCATTGCACCCTTGATTTCTCTCTCATCCGTATTAAATTCACCGCATTAATTGCGATTACTATATAAAGGGGGAGAGGGTTATTTGCAATTCACACTTTTCACTCTTCTTCTTAGTGATTTCCGGCAAATACTCCCCTTTTTCAGGCAAGCATTTTCCCGAAATCACTCTTCTTTCTGCAATAATGTCCTCTCGTGATGCTGAAGCTATAGCTGACGACAGGGGTACTGCTGGTGAGTGCCAGTGTGCTCTGCCCGGCGATCAGTACCGGTATGTTGTCAGGAAGTTCATGCTCGATCATCTCGAGCCTGAGTTTCCTGAATCCCACCAGACCGTGTACGATGCCCCCAGTGGCAAGATCGGGGTTTATGCTGCATTTTTTGTCTATGGGAATCTTAGATTCCCATTGACAAAATTTGTTTACCGTGTCCTTGAGAGGCACGGTGTCCATTTGACCGAGCTGCACCCCATGGCGATCGCCAAGATTCGCCATTTTGAGTGGGTGTGCCGGATTTTGGGCATCGAGCCCCATGTGGACCGCCTGATGACCTTCTATACCTGGAGGTGCATCCAAGGGTGGTACACCCTGACGACCCGTATTAAGGGTCTGAAGATTTGCGACACCGAGCGCAGTCTTCGCGCGTGGAAGCAGGAATTCTTCTACATTTCTGCCCGCGCCATCCCCCTTGCCATGAAGTTTAAAAATGGCCAAGCGATACCGAGCCTTCACGCCCCCAACTACCAGGAGGCGGAATGGTTTTCGAAGATATCCCGGATCCAATCTCCGGTTTACCGGTTTGCGGAGTCCGGGATGGTCATGTTAGGGATGAGCCGGGTGTGGAAAGATGCATCTCTGGTTCCCATCCTCCTCGAATACGGTTTGAACTCTATTCCCTATGGTATGTCTTGTTTTTCTTTTTTGATACAAGTTTGTCTTCTAACTGTTTCTTTTTTTTTTTTTTTTTTCAGAGGGAAATGATTTGGAGTCGCTTCTGTTTCCGCGGGAAGCCGACGGTCCCGCGCGGATGGGTACTCGTGCTTTGGACGAGGGCGAGTTGCCCATCCTGGAGCAAACAGCGGATCGGTTTGTGGAGGTCTATCCGCTGGGCCACGAGATCCTGAGCCAACGGCGGCCAGGTAAGGCGATATTCCTTCCTCAACCCCTTAATGCTGTACCCGCTGTTGGAATTCTTGACCTGTCTTCTTCTGAGGAATCCTCAGATGCTCCTCCATTGGTGCGGAAGAAGAAAGCTGCTGCCGGCGGGAAAGGGAAGGAGAAGGCCTCCACGGCTGGTCCGGTGGTTCTATCTGACTCGGAGTCAGATAGTGAAGAGGTGGCGGGGAAGCCCGGTGGTGAGGAGACCACTGTTCCGGAGGCTACGACCGTTACCTCCGGAGAACCAACGAAGACGACGGTGACCGGGACCAAGAGGCCGGCTCCATCGGGTTCCTCCCCGCCCGTCCGTACGTTCAGGGTCAAGAAAACCCGTAAGTACAATCATAATGTCTTTGCAGATTTATTACTTCTTAAATTTAACATTGTGCAGGCGTGTATGTTGACGCATTCCGGGGTGAAGCGCAGGGGGTACCTCCCCGCCAATGACGGTAGGCTCGGTCAGTCTTCCTGAGGCGTCGACCCAGGCGCCTGCATCCGTTGGTCCAGTTGCTCATTCATTTGGGCCAACTGTTCCGGTCGAGATGACGTCACCGCCGGCCGTGAGTGCGATTTTTACAGCATCCTTCACGGAGCCGGCGGTTATTGCTGCTGCTGATGACGACCACGGCGGCTGCCACCATGCCCGCGCCACCGGCACCAATGGCCGGACCATCAGGTACGCGCAGGGCTTCCCGCCGATCTTTGCCACCTTCCCGTCTGCCTGACCTGTTGGATGGATTTCCTTTAGGTTCAGGTGATGGGTTTGGCGGTTATCGGCCTGTCATTGACCCTACAGGTGCGTAGGGTTCCTTTCTTTTTCCCTTATGTTTTTTATCATCTTTTCCTTACTGCCTTTGTTTCTTTTGCAGTGACGGATTCCAATGAAGTGTATGTTCCGCGATGGAACATACGCCGAGGAACAACCCTTCGCACACCTGTGGAGTGCGTGGACTGGGTTCGCCACGCTGCTCCCCCGGGTGCGTTGGGGGAAGCCATGGTTAGCTACCAGGAGGGTAGGCTAACCAATGAGCTTCGGGTTCTCCAGGCCCGGATGCAGCCGCGCGTCGAGCTGCTTTGTCGTGAAAACGACAAGTTGAAAGCAGCTCGCGCCAAGGACGTATCTGAGGCGCGTGCTCTTCGGGAGGAGAACCAACAGCTGGCGGCAGCTGACGCCGACAAGGAGAAGGCCTTCAAGGCCCTCGAGGTTGAAGTTCAGGCGCGACTCGAGGCCCGCTCCAAGGCTGCCCAAGCTGTGAATGAACAACTTCGGCTGGCCAGGGAGACTGCGCGAAACGCAACCGAGAGGGCTGCCCAGGCTGAAGCCGTTGCTGAGCCTCTGCGTGTGGAGAATGAGGAGCTGAAAGGCAAATTAGAGGCTCTCCAACGCGCTCATGATGCCTTGGCAATGGAAGATGCCAAGAAACTCCAGGAAATCCTGGACCAGAGGGGGGTGCTTGACCAGACCCAGCGGAAGCTTAAGGGCGTCGAAGAGGCTGCCGCAAAGGAAGTTTTACTTGCCAACCTTAACAAGAGCGAAGCCGAACGCGCCCATAACGAAGCTCAAGCTGCCCTCCAATGGCTTCTTCGAGAAGCGTTGCCTCAGGTATGTTTAACTTTGTCTTCACGCTTTTCTTTTGTAAGAAAAGGTTCTAACACTTGTATATTTTTTTTTTGTAGGTTGTGCGTCGGGTCTTTTCAGAGACCTCTTACGATGATGCTATGACCGCAGCCCTCAACGCTTCTCATGAGGATGGGGAAAAGGCCGGCTTCCTGCTTGGTCTAGGGTTTGTTGAGAAAGGCGTCCCGCCTTCCAACTTCCCTTTGTTCGATGTGGATACCGAAGCCATTTATGACCAAGCATTGAACCAATACGCCGCCTTCCCGCATCCAGTGGTGGAAAAGGTGGACGAAGTAGCTGTTGCTGATGATGGGTTAGCTGTTCTCAAAGCGTTCCTCGAACCACCCCGTTCTTCTGACGGAGCGGGTCCAAGTGGAAGCGGCCCTGAAGCTTGATCCTGAAGATCCCTTTCCATTGCTAAGATAGACTTGTATAGATTTACTCTTTCAGGCGGGTAGTAACCCGGCCATTCTTGTAATATATCATTGAAATATAAATCTTTTTGCGGATAAGATTGTTATTTCCTTCTTTGGATTCCTTGCTTTATAAACTCATAACTTGCATACTTAGTTTTAGCAATTTTCCAAGTGTTTTAGAATAAGTTAACCTGTTGAACGTGGTTGATGATGGGTTACAGTTTCGCTTCCTCCTTCGTGATTGTGCGGGTAGAACCGTCACTTGCACTTGGTAGGATGGCTAAATTTTAACTGTCATCTGACCTGCGTGTAGGTTTTCCTCATTTTTCCTCGAAATTTCTAAGTATTTAGGATAAGTTAACCTTTGAACGTGGTTGATAGTGGGTTAAAGTTTTGCTTCCTCTTTCGTGATTGTGCGGGTTGAACCGTCACTTGCACTTGGTAGGATGGCTAAACTTTACCCATACCTGACCTGCGTGTAGGTTTTCCTTATCCTTATTTCTAAGTATTATATATATATTTTTTTTTTTTTTTTTTTTTTAGGATAACCTTTGAACGTGGTAGATGATAGTTTGAAGTTTTGCTTCCTTATTTGTGATTGTGCGGATAAGACCGTCACTTGCACTTACAAAGATGGCTAAACTTTACTTACATCATACCTGCGTGTAGGTTTCCCCTATTTTTAACGTTGTGTTTATGCGGGTTTTGCCGCCTTCCACACGCAATGACTTACTTCTCCTCATTTATGCGGTAAATACCGGCACCAGTGGGGAGTTCATAAGGATAAAGGTAAACACATTATGAAAGGAGAATCATTTCCATTAGAAGTGGCTCTTGGCCTTTTCTTTACAAGTTTTGGAATTGATCTACATATAACATTTGCGTAATTGAGCTCCATTCCATGTTCTTGGGATGGGAGTGCCATCGAGCCTTTCGAGCCGGTATGCGCCCTTTCCCAGAACCTGTTTGATAACGTATGGCCCTTCCCAGATCGGGGCCAACTTTCCTGGGCGTTCTTGGTTCGAAGCCTCGTTGTTACGCAGTATGTAGTCTCCTTCCTTGAAGTTGCAGAGTTTTACCCGCGTGTTGTAGTACTTTTGCATTTGTCGTTTGTAGTTCTCTTCACGCACTGCGGCTAAGTCTCTGCGTTCCTCGGTTAGCATAAGATCCAACCGTCTTTCCGCATCATTGTCTTCTGGCTGACTCAAGACCCTTGGTGAGGGTAGACCAATTTCGACCGGGACCATGGCTTCAGTGCCATAAGTGAGGCTGAACGGGGTTTCTCCCGTACTGGCCTTCTTCAACGTTCTGTTTGCCCAAAGGACGTGCGGAAGCTCGTCCACCCAGCCGGATCTGTGTTTCAAGAGTCTTTTCTTTATGCCTTCAACGATGCTTTTATTTGCTCTTTCCACCTCACCATTTCCTTGCGGGTGTGCCACTGAGGTAAAGGTGTGGGTGATTTGAAGTTCTTTTAGCCATTGTTGTAGCTTTTTGTCAGCAAAGTTGGTGCCGTTATCGCTCACCAAATTCTGTGGAAGTCCAAAACGACAAATTATAAATTCCCAAATAAATTTTTTGATATGCTTTGCGGTTGTTTGGGCTAAAGGTTTTGCTTCTATCCACTTGGTGAAGTAGTCGATGGCTACCACTAGGAACTGAACATTTCCTGCTGCTGTAGGAAATGGGCCTGTCACATCGATGGCCCACTTCTGAAATGGCCATGAAGAAGTGACTGGAACCAGTTCGTTTTTCGGGCGATGCGTGTTAGGTGCGTAAAGCTGGCAAGACCTGCATTTTCTGATGTATGCCAGTGCATCCGTATGCCTCCCCGGCCAAAAGTATCCCGCGTTGTTTAGCTTGGCTACAACAGCGCGGGGACCTGCGTGTACCCCACAGATGCCTTCGTGTACTTCCCTTAGGAGGTAGTTGGCATCTTGGTTGTCCACGCATCTCAAGAGTGGGCCAAGAAAGTTACGTCTGTAAAGGATGTCATTGACGAGTTGATAATTCAGTGCTTTACAGCGTAGTTTTCTTGCCTGTGTTTTTGACTCTGGTAGTATTCCAGCTGCAAGGTAATTTATTATTGGTGTCATCCACGTTTCTGTACTGGTTTGGATGACACAAATTTCCTTGTGCGGGACTGATGGCGCTTCGAGGAGTTCAATGCGGATGTCCTTTCCCAGGTGGGTGAAGGCTAGTGATGCAAGCTTGCTTAACGCATCCGCAGATTTGTTTTCGCTGCGCTTGACATGTATGACTTTACAATCACTAAAATCACGCATAAGGGTTTTTGCCTGGGCGAGGTACAGGGCCATGGTGTCGTTCACAGCCGTGTATGTTCCATTTATTTGGTTGGCCACCAGCATGGAATCCACATGGGCTTCCAAGTTTTTCACTCCCATCTTACGCGCAATTCTCAAACCGGCCAAGAATGCTTCATATTCGGCTTCGTTATTCGTACTTGGAAAGTCCAGCCGAATAGCGTAAGTATATTCTTGGCCCGCTGGGTTGGTTAATTTTAACCCTGCGCCTGAACCCTCGTTACTGGCTGCTCCATCAGTATAGAGTCGCCAGACATCATTGACGTCCTGTGCTGGGGAGGGTTGAGCCTCCTCCTGGCACTCTTTCTCCCGCGAAGCGGGGACTTCTGCAATAAAATCGGCCAGGACCTGGCCTTTTATGGCTGGTCTTGGCTTGTACTTAATTGCATATTCTCCCAATTCAATTGCCCATTTGGCTAGACGTCCCGATAATTCGGGTTTGCCTAGAACGTTTGAGAGTTTGAAGTTGGTGAGAATGGTGATTGGGTGGCCCTGGAAATATCGTCTTAACCTACGTGAAGCATGTATAAGTGCTAAGACTAATTTTTCGAGGGTAGAGTACCGGGTTTCTACGTCTGTTAGTACACGGCTAACATAATAGATTGGCATCTGGACGCCCTTTCGTTCTACTAGCAGGACTGCCCCGGTTGCTCTATCTGTTGCGGAAAGGTATAGGATTAACTCCTCTCCCGCTTGTGGTGCTGTAAGTGTTGGGAGTTCGATCAGGCGTGATCGAATCTCCTGAAAAGCTGCTTCCGCTTCTGGTGTCCAGCGGAAGTGCGTTTTCTTCAAGCAGTTTCTCAATGTTGACACGAAAGGAAACGACTTATCTGCATGGTTTGCCAAGAAGCGATTAAGTGCGACTAGTCGTCCATTCAGTGTCTGAGCCTGTTTGATGGTGGCAGGTGATTCCATTTTAACAATGGCTTCAACCTTTTCAGGGTTCGCTCTAAAGCCATCTTTAGTAACAATGACTCCCAAGAACTTCCCTTCTTCCATCCCAAATGAACACTTGCTCGGGTTGAGCTTCATGTTTATCTTTCGGAGTGTGTTGAAAGTTTCTTCAATGTCTTTCAACATCGCCTCAGGCTCGAGGCTTTTGATGACCAAATCATCCATATAGACTTCCAAGTTTCTCCCGATTTGGGCATGAAACTCTTTGTCCATTAGTCGTTGGTACGTGGACCCTGCATTCTTAAGTCCGAATGGCATCATTTTATAACAAAATGTACCATCGGGCGTCCGAAATGCGGTTTTGTCCTGGTCATCAATGGCCATGTGGATTTGGTGGTACCCCTTATACGCATCCAAGAAGCATTTAAGGCGGAATGGTGCCAACGAATCCACTTTGAGATCAATTTCTGGTAACGGATAACAATCTTTGGGGCATGCTTTGTTCAAATCTTTGAAATCTATGCACATGCGCCATTGTTTGTCATTCTTCGGTACCATTACGGGATTTGCAACCCATGTTTGATATCTACTAACGCGTACGATGCCTGCGTCAAGGAGTTCCTTGACTTGGGTTCTACACGCGTTAGTTTGCTCAGGCCCCATCACTCTGCGCTTTTGTACGATCGGCGTAACAGCCGGATCGCATTTGAGTTTATGCTCTGCCTTACTTCGGGGTACACCAGTCATGTCAGCTGGTGCCCACGCAAAGATGTCAGCGTTTTTCTGCAGTAAGCGTTTGAGTAAGGTGCGGGTGGGATCAACGATTGTAGGTCCGATGGTAACGGCCTGGTCGGGGTATTTGCCATTGAAGGCCCATTTTTCTGGTTCAGTGATGGTTGGTTTAGCCTTTTTCGGTTTGGGTTTAGATGAAACAGATGCAATGCATACATGGGGAATGCCAGAGATCATTGCTACACCCTCAGCTGTTGGCCATCCCATCATGCCATGGACTGAAGATACCACGGCGTTGAATCTTGCCATCCCGTCTCTTCCGAATAGGATGTCGTACGTATGATGTGGCTTTTTCATTACGACAAAATCCACGTCTTCTGTGCGTGAATGATTCCCATCAGTAAGAGTAACGGGGAAAGATAGGATACCCAGGGGTGTTTCTGTACTTCCGTCAAACCCTTCCATTGAAGCGTAGACCGTTTCCAAGCGTTCTTTGTCTTCATCATCCAGCTTATCAAAGAACTGTCTGTACATCACTGTCGACGAAGCGCCGTTGTCAGCAAGAGTGCGTGAAGTGATGTAGTGCCCCAGCTGGCTTCTGATGACGATGGGGCCTTCTTTGCTGGGGCCTCCTGGCACTCTCGGGAAGCGCACCTCAGCTTCTTTCCACGCGCATGGTTCTGCCACCCGTCTTTTTCTTCCTCTGACCTTGCCATGAACCATGTTGATGTTGATATCGACGGGCTTTCGTCCGTTACCTCTGTACCGGTTGTCATTCCTTCCTCCCTTCCTGATCGATGCCACAAGATGTGCAAGCCTTCCGTCCTTGACAAATGTCTCAATAATATCCTTCAAGGATGTGCACTCTTCAGTACCATGACCCTTTGTCCCGTGGAAATCACAGGATTTGCTTTGATCCGCATTAGGTTTCTGCCGGATCAATGGGGCTTTAGGCCATGGTAATTTTTCCGTGGCAAATATCTCCGTGACGCTCTTCGTGAGTGGCGTCCACCGGTGTTTTCGGTTTGAAGGGTGTGTGTTGTCCCTTCCGCCAACAAGAGGGCGAGAGCTGGATGAGGTGTCAAAGTTTACCCTTGACTGCCAAATACCTAGCCTCCTCTTTTTGTTTTGCCGGGCGATCCGGACATTGTTCTCTCTGGTCCTCTGCGTGTAGAGGTGTGTACTCTGGGGAAGATCTCTTCCCAGTTGCTTTTCCGTCTCGGCAAAGCGCTTTGCCGCCGTCATGATGGCATCCCAAGTTGATGGCATGCCATCCTTACCCGTCAATGTGCGGATAAGTTCTGGGTATTCGGCGCCTTGGATGAAGGTGGCGCGAACCAGATCTTCACTTATGTTGCCGAGACTAAGCTTTTTGGAGTTGAAGCGAGTGATGAAGTCTAGTAGAGATTCATCCTCCTCTCTCACGCAGTTAAGGATCGTCCACTGCTCTTCAGTGTACTTCCTCTGTTGGCTGAAATGCTGGCTGAACTTGTTCTGAAAGTCCGCCCAGTCATATATGTGGTGGATCGGTAAACGATCGAACCATGCCCTGGCCGCTCCGACCAGAGTCATCTGGAACATGTAGCACCACGTGGGTTCCGTCCAGTTGCTGACGGTAGCCCCCGCAATGAACCTGTTCAAATGGTCGTCTGGGTCGGATAGACCATCGTAAGTGCCAATGTTGGACATTTGTTTGGCACTTCTTGGGGCGATTGCTTCCGCAATGTCCCTTGCGAACTTTGACTTCCCTGCATTTGTAGCAGTTGGTCTAAAGGTTTTGGAAAAGTCACGCGGGTTTCTCTCCACGATTGGTTTAAAGGCTTCCCCAAAATTCCTTTTTGGTTGGACGTCCGTTTCCTTACGCTTCCCTTTCGCCTTATGGCGAGGGTTCGCGTCGGTGTCGGACTCCAACTCGTCGTCTGAGTACTCGCAGTCACTGCTCATATTGAGGTGTTGGCGAGTACTGGCGAATTCGTCAGCCTGTTGAACTGAACGCAAGCGTTCGTCCAATTCGGCTTGGAATTCTCTTTGCCGTGCTTCGGCCCATGCCTTCACTTGATCTAGTGTTTGGCGAGGAACCTTCGTTCGTTTTTCCAGTTGGGTATCGGAGAACCCCAATGGAATATTTACTCCACTTGCCCCGGCTTGGGTAGTCGGGGTAGTGTTCGTAAGGATTGTATAACCGCCGGTGTTTCCCCCAGTTGCTGGGGTTGTTACCGGGGTTTCTTGGTCGGTTACTGGCCTTTGAACCGGAGTAACGTTAACCATTTCTTCAGAAATTGTGAAAAAACTAAAGTAGTTCTAGCTTTTATACACGGATGGCGCCAATGAAGAAACACTAAGTGACCCGGTACAGATTATAGATAATCTGGGGGTTAAGTAATGTTTCCCACGGATGAGGTCTAACTGAGAAGGCTGTTCTTCAGGAGACCTGCAAAACAAACACCGTAAGCTCGTCACTGAGAAGGGGGGAGTTCCTCCTTGTGACCACCCTCCGGCGTGAGAATCAGACTAGGTTGCTCTGAATATAAGTGTATATTAAGAGATTGCTAGATAACTGGATATCAGATGATCTTACCATTCCAAGATATTGGAGTATTTATAGCCGAAGGTAGGTTTCCTAGAAGGTACAGCCGGCTGAATAGTATTCCTGTTCAACCAACAGTGGACTATGCATAGGCCATACTGGTTGGTGGGTAGGTTACGGCCAACAGTAACAAAGTCGGCTGCACTATTCCACCAACTGTAGATTATGCACGTCCTACTTACTGTGGATTGTACGCAGGCCATGCTGGTTGGTGAATAGGTTACGGCCAACAGTAACACTATTCCACCAACTGTAGGCCGCGCATGCTCCTCAGTAAGGGTTGGTGAGTAGGCAGCGGCTAATAGTGACAAACAGTACTAGAGGGTGCTCCTCCTCGCCCTGTTGTCGATGAGCTGTCACCCTGTGATTGGCTCATGGGCTGTTCTGGTCAGATCGTCTGTCCTTTCCATACCTTGGTAGGTATGGTACAAAAGATCTTTCAGAATCAGACTGGCTCATTTAGGCGGGATTGTTCCCGCCTTGCTCATTCCTTCATGTGACTACTGAAGTAGCTAGTGTCTTGTGCGTGTAGCCCTGCTGTCTGCGGGTAGCCTTCCCTGATGGCTTGTATCCGCAACTGCGGGAACAGGCGGGGTACTTCACCATTGGGAGGCTTTCCCTGCGTGTTCAGCTTGTGTACTGCGCGTAAGATCCTATGAGCATGGTGGGTCCTGCGGGAGCAGATGGCCTTTGCGCAGACGTCCCTGTTCAAGGTGAGTCTTGCGGGACCAACTGATCTCTGCTGGGACCTACCTCTTCACCATGGTTA
This sequence comes from Bidens hawaiensis, assembly GCF_021521415.1. NCBI lineage: Eukaryota > Viridiplantae > Streptophyta > Magnoliopsida > Asterales > Asteraceae > Bidens > Bidens hawaiensis. Next base: position 16,179 of record NW_027503614.1, read on the forward strand.
AGAAAGTAAGTTAAGTAGAAGTGTTGGTTAAGTTAAGTGTTAGTGCGGTGGCAAGTTTATCCTCTTTCTCTCTCTAAAACTAAAGTCTTAATAATATTCTCCACTCTCTTTCTCTTTCTAAAACCGGATTCAGTCTCAACATCCGCCTGCAGTTGAACAAGATTGTAACAAGATCCTCACAGGCAAGCCAAGTACTTTACTTTGTTGTCTCTTATATTAATTATAAAACACACACATGATTACTTATGTTATGTTCTGTTTTACTTTACTGGTTTTAGAAGAAGATCTGTTACTGATTCTTATTTATTCATACATCATTATCATTCATATTTGTTTCTAAGTATTCTTTGTTATAGGAAACCATTTTTTAACCAAATTAACCATTTCTTAATCGACCCGTTCTGACCCGAACCCGCCCAACGAGACCCGTTTGCCAGTCTTATACTTTTTAGTATTCTAGTTTGCTTCCAACTAAAAATCTGTATATATTTAGGAAACTGTTGCTTAGGCCTGTAAACGAATCAAACGGACACAAACACTTAATGGAACACATATTATGTGTTCGTGTTCGTATATATAAAAAATAATGAACAGGTTCGTGTTTGTTTATGTCATTTGTTTAACCTCTAAGCGAACAGTTCACAAACATAAATGAACAAACAAAATTGAGCATATATAAACAAATGTAAATGAGCACAAACAAACATAAATGGACACACTTAAATGAACAAATATAAACCATTTAACAAGATGACTCTTCAAGATAATATTTAATAATTCTCTATTAATATGTAAACGAACATAAAAAAACGGACATAAATGAACATACATAAGCAAACATAAAAGAATGTTCACGGACATAAATGAATAGACAAAATATGTGTTAATGTTCGTTTTTTTTAATTAAACGAACACAAATTTTATGTTCATGTTCGTTCGTTTATTAAATAAACGAACTTCCCGGCTAACGGATCACGTTTCACGAATAGTTTACCAAACGTTCAGTTCATTTACAGGCATACTGTTGCTTTTGTTTTCTATCTTCTTAGTATACATTATGCAAAATAGTATTCATAATTGAATCTAAATGACTTTACTCTTCAAGTATGAACATTCAAGAATGTGACTATACAATATAAATGTTTCATGTTAGTTAACCATACTACCTACATGCTACATCTTATTCAGGATATTTGATTGCGATATTCCCTATCGTCGGATGCGTTTATATAATAACAAAACACCGGTATACAAATAACAATGGCATCAAAATCTTGTGCAAACATTTTGGATTTGTTTCCTGATAAACTACTGGATATCCCTCACACTCCAAGAAATCTTCCACGCGTCATGACCCTGCCCGGGATTATCACCAACGAGGACTCCGATAGCGTCTCATCCGTTTGCCACGAGAGAAAAATTATCGTCATGAATACTCTACCGTTACATATTCAGCGCGACCCGGACACCCTAAAGTTGACTTCACTTTTGACGAAGACTCACTTTATTGGCAACTAAAAGACGGGTTTTCTCCCGAAACTGAGGTTGTCTATGTTGGTTCACTCAAGGTTTGAAGTAGATGCTAGCGAACAGGAAGAAGTCGCGCAGAAGCTTTTAGAAGAATTCGGCTGCGTACCGACATTTCTTCCGCATGATCTTTAAAAGTTTTACGCCGGTTTTGTAAACAACAGTTGTGGCCACTTTTTCATTACATGCATCCCATTTGCCCCGACCACGCGGTGGTCCGTTTGACCGTGTTCTATGGCAGGCGTACGTGTCTGCGAATAAAATATTGCGGATAAAGTTATGGAAGTTGCTGACCCGGATGTTGATTACATTTGGGTTCATGATTATCATCTTATGATATTACCTACATTTTTAAGAAAACGTTATAACCGAGTCAAACTCGGTTTTTTTTCTACAGTCCGTTTCCCTCATCGGAAATTTATCGAACTCTTCCCGTACGAGACGAGATTCTCAAAGGACTTCTTAACTGTGACCTTATCGGGTTCCACACGTTTGACTACGCGCGTCACTTTTTGTCATGCTGCAGTCGAATGATGGGCTTGGATTGTGAATCCAAGCGAGGACATATCGGGCTTGATTACTTTGGTCGAACGGTGTATATCAAGATTTTGCCCGTCGGCATCCATATGGGCCAGCTTGAATCCGTGTTAAATCTTCCGATAACATCTAGTAAAGTCAACGTCATTGGTCAACGGTTCAAGGGGAAGAAACTGATAGTTGGAG
>NW_027503615.1:0-43673 GCF_021521415.1 Bidens hawaiensis
GCCTAACAAATTTTATTTATTTTATGCTAGTTAAAGTAATGCATGATATCGCAAGGAATTATCATTTTTATTTTATATATATATATATATATATATATATATATATATCTCAAATTGTGATTACTTGCTCAACCTTATGTTGACAAAATGTATCTATTTTTACGCATATCGCAGCTATTTGGGATGATTGAAGATGTAAGACTTAGTTGGATTTAGGTTTTATTAAAATCAAGAACAATTTATTTGTTTTGTATGATGTAATTGTTTTAAGTTATTTTGTTGTCAAACCCTTGTGTACGATGATTTGAATAAATAAATTAGATATTAACACTTTATATTTATTTTAGTGTTTTTGAGCTATGATACAAATTATGTCGCGACCCGGCCTGTTCCACCATTATGTTGGGTGTGACATATTGGTATCAGGGCCGCAGGCCATAAGATAGGTGGTTAGACGTAACGACCTAGTAGCATGTTCCTATATGTGTTTATACGTATGCCCTACTTGTTTAGTTTTTTGCGCATAGCTTAAATATTAATTTTTTTATTTATATGATTGTACACAAGACACACACACATACACAAATCCAAGGCTATGCCTAATTCTCAAAAGCATTTTCAAAACCCTGGATTGATTATTTTATTGGAAATTCCTTAAGAATTTCCACAATTTTTATTTTTACTCATCTCTTCTTAAGGTTTGGACACATGGCAAGTTTTCGTAGTAAACTGGAAGGGAAAGAACATTATTAGTCGGGCATTGACAAAAAGATTCTGAGAATCGAAGGAAAGATGTTATTTCTTTCCTAGGGGATTCCCGACCATAATGTTTGAACTTATAGGTCAAACAAAAAAATACGTCATGTGATTCAAAACCCTAATAGTGATACGAAACCGAACCAATGTGACGGTTACATTCCTAAATTAAAAACCGAATTCACGGTGATTTTGGTGGCTAAATTCGGTATTTCTAATTATTTTATATATTTTTTTATGTTTAGTTGAGGATCCATGGATACTCCAACTACTCATTTTCAACCCGTTTTCAATTGTTTGATTTTGTTGGAGCATCACTAACCGTGGTGATTCACGAGATGATCTAACTACCAATTACGATTTTGATTATTCGTGATTTAGTTGAACCATTTAAAATGTCATAGAACGCTCATAGGTAGTTTAACTCTCTCATCTCGATGATTCCTTAATTAGTTTGGGTCATTTAAAATGCCATGGAAGGCTCATGGGACACCCAACTCATCAAAACTGAATTAAATTAATCATGTTATTTTGCTGTTCGAACACAAAATGTCACGGTGCATCGTGGGAAAGTTCTAGTTTTGAATAAAAATCAGTATTTTCTTTATGATTCATATTTTATTTATTTACTTTATTTTATTTTGAAATTATCCGCAATATTTCAAAGATCTCAAATTATTTAATTCTCAAATAATTAATAATGTTTTAAATACTCAAACTATTTTAGTTTAATCTCACGTTATCCTCGATATTTCAAATTCTCAAAAATCCGACTCGTTCTCAAATTTTAAGAAATTCATATCACCCTATATTTGGAGTTTTAAATTTATTTTGTACAATCTTATCCTCAAATTCAAAGTTATTATATTATCATTTAAAATTTTTATTTAAACTTTCGTAGTAACATGAAATTCATGGTGATATATGGATGTTTCAACAACTAAAGTTTAATATTGATTTTCGTTATTGATTTATATTTTACTCATTTTTTTTGAAATAAAGTCATGGTGATACACGAATGTTTCAACAATTAAAGTTTATTATTGATTTTCGTTATTAATGTTAATCTTATTTATTCATTTTGTTGGAAAGAATCCTTGATGAATTTCTTTGGTTTTCTAAAAGATGTGTGGTTGGGTATCCAAACTACTCGTTTTCAAAATTTTCAAATTGATTTTCATGATATCGCTATAAGATGTTCTCAACCAGATCTAATTTTTTTAATCTTTATTGTTGAAATTCTATTATTGAAATTATACTATTTAATTAAGATCTTATAAGATGTTTGGTTGGTCGAGAAAGAATGGCTAAGTCATGGGATGTTATCATGACGGCGGAGTTTTTGATGCAACAGGAAAAGTTTTAGGACGAGGTACTCCAAAACACATATCTAAGATAAAAATTAGAGAATGCTCGAGCTAGCAGACAAGAACACTCCTTCATTTGGTCACGAATTTAGCCTCCCGTAGAACCTTCTCGCGGACCTGACGCATTCGCGTTGATTGGAAACAATAATAAAGATCAAAGTCATGGGCGTGACGACCATAAATGGACTCCCCTAACGAAAAAATCCTTCAAAGATTTTGATCGCCGAAAATGTGGACTTCAAAAAACCTAAGCCTAAGAATGGGAGGAAGAATTTGAATCCTAACAAGCATTTTATGTTTCATGATGACAATGGTCATCACACTGATGATTGCATCAGCTTGAAAAACGAAATTGAGGAGGCAATAAGTCCAAGAAATTGGAACATTTGCTTAAAAATGTTAGGCAACGTGAGCGCAACCAACCCGCCCCGCAACGATAATGGCCCGCCGAATAGGCAGATCAAGGGTCTAAATGTACACATGATCCAAGGCGGGATCCGCGGGTACAAGAGGTTCAAAATTGACAGTGATGATTGGAAGGCAGAACTAGTTGTTTTTCCAAGAGTAAAGGGTGGCACTTGTATGAAAATCCCATTGGTGATCATAGCGTTAATTGGCCACTACCGATCCCAATATGTGTTTTACAGCACTGGAAGCACATCAGTTATTATGTATGTACAATGCTTTGATCAACTTGATGAGGAAGATAAGGCTCGATTGAAACCAATCCACGCTCCAGTGTCAGGACTTGGTTATGAAGTTATGAATCAGCGAGGAGTAATTACTTTTCCTCTTACACTTAGTGATGGAGTGCATTAAAGAACAGAAGATGTCGAGTTTTTGGTGTTACCCGCACGATCCAAACATGATGTGATTCTGGGACGAGAAGCAATAGGTGAATTTAACGCCAACCCCATTTACGGCGCACGGAGCTGTCCGTGTTCCCACAAGGACAAGGGTAGCAATTATTCACGTCAATAAGCACTGCTATGCTACTAAAGGATCTAAACCAGTCAACACACCAAAGCTATCCAAAAGGACTGAACCAGAGAAATGGGTTCTGAATCCTAAGTTTCTAGAACAAACGGTGACAACAGGACCTAGTATCTCCTAGATTGTACACAGCATTTTTAAAGCCACTGCTCACAAGGAATGTAGGTGTTTTTGTGTGGCAACCAATAGATATAACAGGCGTGCCACGAAGTCAGTTGCCAAACTTGGATTGTCATGTCTACAAAGTTTATCATCAGATCCGCATGGCAGCGGGGAGACGAAGATAAAACTGCCTTACGTACTAAAAAAGGCACTTTTTTCTACAAAATAATGGCGTTTGACAAAAAACTTGGGAGCTACCTATCAGCGTTTGATGGACAACGTGTTTAAGGAACAAATTGGCAATAATTTGGAGCTCTACATGGATGACCTGTAATCAAAAGTGTTGAGGAAAATCAAATGTTGTAGGACATCGAAGAAACGTTCCGAACCCCGAAGGAGATAAACATGAAACTCAACCCGAGTAAATGCTCTTTCGGTATGGAGGAAGGGAAATTCTTGGGGGTCATGGTTACAAGTGATGGATTTAAAGCCAACCTTGAAAAAGTACAAGCCATAGCGCGAATGTCATATCCTTCTTCCCTTAAAGAAGTTCAAACTTTAAATGGCAGGTTGGTTGCCTAGAATAGGTTCTTAGCCATCCATGCATCAAAATCATTCTTTTCGTGTCCATACTCCACAATTGCTTAAAGAAAGCTCATTCAAATGGACACCGGAAGCGGAACAATCTTTCCTAGACGTAAAGCGTTGATTAATGGAACTACCAACTCTAACTACGCATCGAGTGGAAGAACGATTGACGTTTATACCTATCCGCGTCCGGCATTGAGATCGAAGCAGTTCTCTTGGTTGATAGGAAGTTGGTCCAAACTCCTATTTACTACATCAGTGGAACATTGGCTGATGCCAAAACCAGGTATTCCATACTTGAGAAATTGATCTTAGCCTTGGTATATGCATTCTGCGGCCTCGACTTATATTTTCAAGGACACCCGATTAACATCTTAACAGGCTACAAGTTGAAATACGTCCTTAGTAAGCCGGAGTTGTCAGGGCAGGGAGATTAGCCAAATAAGCTATCGAAAGGGGAACATACAATAGAATACAAACTCAAACCTGCCATTAAAGGGCGGATCTTGGCAGATTTTGTCATAGAAGTCCGAAGGAGTAAATAGAAAGAATACTTTGATGAACAACCACCCGCCAAACCACTAGAACAAGATCAAATTTGTTCTTTGTACACAAATGGTGCGTCAAAGCAGAGAAGGTTCGGGCACGTGTCTAAGATTAATAAATCCCAAAGGACATGATTTTACTTATGCCATCCGATTAAATTTCAAAAGTACAAATAATGAGGCTGAGTATGAAGCGTTCTTAGCAGGGTTACGCATAGCCCAAAAACTTGGTGTCTGCCATCTTGAGGCACGCATAGATTCCATTTTAATCGCGGGACAGATTAATGGTCTTTATGAAGCTAAAATTGATAAAATGGCCTCATATATGTCTCAAGCCAAAGATCTTATGCAACAGTTTAACTCTTGCAAGGTTATTCGTATGAAGCAGAGCGAAAACAAGTCGGCTAATACCTTAAGCGAATTAGCCTCTACAAGTTTTGAACATCTAGCAAAAGAGGTCCGCATAGAAGTATTGGAAAAACCTTTGGTCCCGCACCAATAGGTGTTGGCCATTCAAACGGGAGTTACTTCATGAATGGCACCAATCAAGTATTATTATCATTAGGAGTACTTCCAGACAAGAAAATTGCGGCTCAAAAGATTCGTCATAAGGCTTTACATTATCAACTCCTTGTTGGAATATTGTACTGACGGTCCTTTCTTGGTCCGCTCCTTCGGTGTGTAGACGGAGAATATGCTAATTATTTAATTTGAGAAATACATGAAGGCATTTTCGGATTGCATGCGGGTCCAAGGATGGCTGTAGCAAAAGTCATGAACGCATGATATTATTGTACAGGAATGCTTATGGATACAGTGCGTGAAATTCGGAAGTGTGATTCATGTCAGCGTCATGCACCATACGTCTTACGTCTAAAGAATGAACTTCTCCCAGTTACCGTTGCATGGCTGTTTCAGAAATTGGGCTATGGACATAATGGGCAAATTCCCTGAAGCTCCTGGTCGCGTTAAATTTTTAATTGTTTCAATTGATTACTTCACAAAGTGGGTGGAGGCCAAGCCCGTAACATCTATCACCGCCGCAAGCGTGAAAAAGTTTATATGAGAATTTATCATTTGTCTTTTTGGTCTCCCACTAACAACTTTAACTGATAATGGCACACAATTCGCGGACAAAGTGTTGCAGGATTAGTTAGCGGAATTACGCATTTCTCATGTGTTTACTTAAGTTGCGCATCCACAAGCTAATGGACAAGTTGAGCGCACTAACCGAAGTATCAAAGAAGGAATAAAGGTTAGAATTGGAACCAAACGCGTGGGTTGGGTAGATGAGTTGCCACATTGACTGTGGGCTCATATGACTAAAAAAAGACAAGCAACTCTGAGACTCCCTTCAGCCTTATTTTTGGCTCAGAAGCCATGATTCCTGCAGAGTTTGGGGTTCCGTCCGCAAGAACACTCCTCATCACAGACAACGACAAAGAACTACGTTTGAACCTAGAACTTTTTGAAGAAAGGCGCGAGTTGGCTTTAGTCAAAGGAAATAATTACAAGCGCCAACACCAAAGGTACGATGACGCGCGAGTCAAAATTTCTAAGTTCAACATGGGAGGAGATTATGTGTTCAGGAACAGCGAAGCCTCAAATGCCGAAGCATTACAAAAAGTTAGATCCAACTTGGGAAGGTCCTTATAAAATCAGTAAGGTCCTAGGCAACGTGGCATACGAGTTAGAAAATTTTGATGGAACCCTCATCCTGCGAACATGGAAGGTTGAACAACTTAGAAAGTGTTATATGTAATTTGTATTTTCAAATGTAAACAAGTGGTCTGCGTGCCACCTTTTATTCAAATATATTTCATGTTCCATTCTAACATTTATATTGTTCATAATAAAAAAAAACGTGGAAATCATTTCATATGTAACGATTGAAAAGAGGTGACAATATCCATTAAAAATAGAAAAAAGGAAAAGCAAGTCATATCAGCCACATCTTATAACCTAGCCTAAGAAACAGGAGAGTGTTGTTGGTCACCGGTTCCTTCCTAAGGTGAAGGATCTTCAATGTCTTCTTCGGGATCAATGTGAAATATTTGTTAAAGGCGCATCACCCCATATTCCCGCGTGGAGAATTGGCACACATTCTTGAAATTTAAAGCTCAATTCATCAAAATCCTGGAGTTTAACCTCCCGATCTTGACCATGCAGCTCGAACTCGCTGAGCGGGCGTTTCTCTTCCATAAACTTCACACCCTCCTCAAAACCAACCTTACGCCCGGCTTGGGAGAGGCGTGGAGAAGTTCCGCCAAGCAATCCCCCAATGCAAGGCCATCCTCGATATGCTCAATGATCTGAACAGGGAAAGCACAAAAATGAGACGTGACGCCTCCATAGAAAATACTTCGGAGGAAATTCGCTTACACGGGGGATGCAATGTGACATGAGCCATTTTCTGTCATAAGTGGCTTGTTCAACTTCTTTCTTCACCTCGCCATGTTCACCAACTAGTCGAACATTATCGGCGGTAAGTGATGTGATCTCATTTATACATATTATTATATAAATATTCTCTATATTTTTAAGTGCTTTTGAACCAAGTTTTTCTTAAATAGTATTATTTTTTGGTTCATGTGTCAGTTTTAATGGTTTCGAGAGACAATGAGCTAATATGTAGCGCCACTTTTATTAAACTTGAAACCAATAAATGAATAGTTAAATAATATTTCTCATTTATTATCTTTATTATTATAATCCTAAAGTTAAAAGAAATAATAATAATAATAATAATAACAACGAGATCAAATTTTAGTGAGTTAGAAGATTAGTCATTTTAATATAATTTGTAACTTACAAATATGCCATGTTTCTTTTTGTAGTGTAGTTAAAAAAAAAAGGCGGTGCATTAACTGGTGGGCTTGGGCATCCCTAAGAAGTGTCGGTGGAGACTGCAAGCTACAAAAAGAAAATACAATTAATATGAAAAAGTGATGTAGTTAAAAATATATATATTGTTATATAAATATTTCTTATATTTTTAAGTGTTTTTGAGCTAATTTTTTATTGATTATTATTATTATTTGGTTCATATGTGATTTTAATGATTTCAAGAGACAACGAGCTAAAACAAAGTTTGGGGATGGAAAACTGGCGTTTTTTTAGGTAGTTTAAAAAAATAATAAAAAAATATATATAAAAAATTATTTAAAAATAATAATAATAAAAAGTATATATTTATATAAAAAAAACAAAGCAAAAATAAAAAAACAAAAAAAAAACAAAACAAAAAAAAATTATGTCCCTTGAATTATATATTTTGCGACAAAATGGAAAATGATAGAAAAATTGGGGATTGATTTTTAAAACTACTAATATATATGAGATATAAAAAAATAGAAAGCATACTTAATTTGTGATATGTCGGTAGGCCCAACTAGTCTTGAAAGGTTTCCCTTGATTATTATTAATATACCTAATAGTCATAAACCTTGTGGGTTCTTATCTTTAGGGGGGATAGTGAAGCTGAAAATTCGATAAGGCATAGCGAGTATTACCTTAATCTTAAAACCTTGAGGCGGTGAGAATTACATGCACTTAAAAATCTAGCACGCCACTTTGTTTTATGAAAATAAATATTGAGTGGTGGCGCCCCGCCATGTCCATCATTTATATGAGCATTGGAAAAATAGTTACACATTTAGGTAATAGATGCCTAAGAGCAAAAATTTTTGTTGTACAAACGTCAAACATGTGCAAATATTTTGAAAGTAAAGTGAATGAGAAAGTTATGCAAATGCCAAAGAAGCATTCACAAAAAAAAAATCCAAAGTAATAGAAAAAGAGGCCAAAAGGCACATACTAGACGGGGGCTGAGAGCTTACGTGTTACCAAGGGGATGGTGACTCTGAGAATACACTATTGGGGCTCAAGGTTTTTAGTTAATAAATATATTTAGGAAATACTAAGGGTGGAGGCCTGAGACCGTCATATACTGAGTTGCAGCTCGGGTGAAACAATATTGGGCCGAAATCCGCTAATATAGTTTTAGGTTTAAGTATTGCTCGTACGACCTCACTTGACCATTCATCCATATAAATTCCACCTAAGTGCATTTTCTTCTTACCATTAAAGGGTTTTTAGCTTACGGTGACAGGTTGAACCAGTCTGCTTCAACCCGGTTTATATTGTCTTGATTATGCTTGAGATGCGGGTAAGCAGATCTGTAACTCTTTAGGTGTGAGACCCATTGGTTTATTGATATCACTTGAACTTAATCACTGAATATGATGGGGGGGGGGGGCTTGAAAGGTTGGTGGCTGGGTTTAAGTGGACAACAATATCGACAATCGCGGTTTTTGCGTTTATCTATTATTAATTAAGATAACCTAAATGATTTGAAAATCAGTTTTCTGATTATGATTCCATTGCAAATTGCTTTTTCAGGGGCGAAAAAGATTTAAGTGTGAGAATATTTGATGTGGTCTCATTTATACATATTATTATATAAATATTCTCTATACTTTTAAGTTCTTTTGAACCAAGTTTTTATTGAATATTATTATTTTTTGGTTCATGTGTGGGTTTTAATGGTTTCGAGAGACAATGAGCTAATATGTAACGTCACTTTTACTAAACTTGAGACCAATAAATGAATAGTTAAATAATATTTCTCATTTATTATCTTTATTATTATAATCCTAAAGTTAAAAGAAATAATAATAATAACAACAACGTGATCAAATTTTAGTGACTTAGAAGATTAGTCATTTTAATATAATATGTAACTTACAAATATGCGATGTTTCTTTATATAATGTAGTAACAAGAAAAAAAGAAAGAAAAGGCGGTGCATTAACTGGTGGGCTCGGGCCATCCCCAAGAAGTGTCTATGGAGATTGCAAGCTACAAAAAGAAAATAGAATTAATATGAAGAAGCAGAGGGAGCCGCCGTCAATTGCTTTTCAGTTGATATATTTTCTCTGATTGGGAGTAGTGAAGGTGTTCACGTGGGGTTCGAAGGCAGCCGAGGGAGCAGATCCATAGGAAGTATAATATTGATTTGAGAAAGTATAGATTGATTGGTGGGGCAGGAGTGCTGTTGGTTTTTGGTTTCCAAAGCAGCCGTAAGTCAAATAGTTTGGATGTGTATGGGTTCATATCTACTCATCTACTCACGGTTTTTTTGGTTTAATTTTATTACTTTTATTATGGACTTGGTTATTGAACTTATATATTTTCTTGTTTTGAGCATGATTATTGGCTAAAACCTTATTAGTTGCTTAGATTTTGAATGAATATTTGTTGACTTTTGGTTTGCTTGTCGGTATAGGGTTACTAGTTTTTTTTTTTTTTTTTACAATAATATAAGTTGGTTACAATGAGCTATTAGTGTTGGACTAATATTATTGTAACCAACTTATTGGTATTTGAAAAGATGAACATGCATGCTTATTATTAATTTACTTTTATTTAATAGTTCCATATGTGTCTTTGTGAAAGTCGTTCATGTGTAGACGTATATTAGGTTACTTACTGTGTGTTCGTAACTAATTTATGGTTCATAATCGACATATTCCATAGGAACTATTTTTTGAGGGTTTAGAGATTTTAAGTGTTCTACCTATCTTAAGACTGAGTGGTAATAGATAGTTGGGATTGTCTTATTCATTAGGTGGTTTGTAGGGATTTTCAAAAGTATCTAAATCCGAATCCGTATCCGAATTATCCGATAATCCGTATCCGAACTATCCGAAATTTCGGATATCCGAACCCCGGATATCCGAATATTCGGATTCGGATTCGGATAGCATTTTCGAGATTTTTCGGATAGTTCGGATATCCGAACTATCCGAAATATATATTTAATCTTTTTTTTATTTTTTTATATATATACCTTGTAATTTAACCCTAATTTCAAAATTCAATAGAAGCTTCATTCTTGCAGCCTCTCATCTTTGCTCTCCCTCTATCATCCATCTGTACCACCTTCACGCTTCCAGTCACCACCTCCGTCCTCCGGTATCGTCACTAGTCACCACCTCCGTCCTCTGGCATCGTCACCACCTCCACCCGCCGCCTTCTCCGGGTTCTCCCTTCCGTCCTCCGACATCGTCACTGTTTCTCCATTCTCCATCTCCATGGATTGTGTTGATTTTTAATAATTGGTTGTGTGTTATTTGTTTTTTTTTCTTTGTTTTATATTTTGAACAATTTATGTTTAGATTTTTGGATTGAAAAATTGGATGTTATTTGCTTGTTTATGTTGTTGGATTGGAAAACCTGGTTGTTAGATTAGCAGGTTGTGTTTGTTTTTTTTATTTTTATTTTTATTATTCTTTTCATATTTTCTTTCGGATATCCGAATCACTATCCGATCGGATATCCGAAATTTCGGATATCCGGTTTTGAACACCCCTAGTGGTTTGGGTATAGATTACACGAGAGTGGATCTCCCCCTTATTGTCTTTTGATTTTGCTATCCTAAGTCTTTTTTAGCATCTTTAGGTTATTTCTTACGTCCCTTACACTCCCGGATGTATTGTGGTTAGTGAGACTGAGAGGTGATCTAGTCATTAGAGTACTTTAATATTGTTGGAGAAACCGAGAGGTAATCCAACCAACCGGTTTGCGTCATACGCCCCTTAGGTATTCCTTTTAAGTGACACGCAGAGAATGATTAGGGATCCACTAGGATGTCTAGGGTGTCGTATCTTTAGATCCCGGTTCCATCACAGTTTCCTTAGCCGATAAGCATCCAAAATTCACAAATAGGATTTCAAGCCTAGGTAACGCCATTAGTGGTTTTCATCTAAGTCTTAAAATTTTAAGTTTAATTTATTAGTTCACTTTAGCTTAATTAATTAGTCCAAATAATAATTAGTTTTTAAAAAAAAAATAAAAATCAAAAAAGAATCTTTTTCTTAATTATTAGTTTATTTAGCTTTTAGAATCTAGTTTCGTTAATTTAATTAGTGTCTCTAGGGTTCGATATTCCCGGACTTTCTATAGCTATTCTACACCCGATAGGTTCACTTGCCTGTTGCTAGTGGTTTGGTTTAGGGTATTCAAGGTTTTAATTACTCGTTGTGCTAGGTCGATTAATTGCAATATTTTTTATATACCACTTTTAGGCACATCAGTAAGTTTGGCGATTAATTTCTCCTTCCCGACAAGCTCAGCCTTCAGGCGGGTCATATCGGAGTCAAAAGTCGTGATCAACTCTCCTTGAGTAGTAAACTGTTGCTCTAAGGCAACATTGGCTTCTAAGGCCTTGGCTAGATTAGCCTCCTTGGCACGAGTTTGCTCTCGAGCAGCTTTGAGGGTGGCATTTTGCTGCTCACACACCAATTTCCAGGCCTTAGCAGCCGCCGCTTGTTTCTCTTGAGATGCCTGGAGAGCCTTCTTAGCATCCGCAAGCTTCCACTTGGCGGTATTCACCTCCCGACAGTACCTCTCTTTCTCTTCCTCCATGACCCTCAGAGCATTCTCAGTTGAGCTCCACTCTTCCTCCATCGACAGCCATTCCCGATAGATTTCTTAACTAGAAGACACAGTATTGGTAAAGTTTTGAATAAATCCATCGGTCAGCTCGAAGCGAGGTCTCCCACATTGGAACGCACGCTCCGTGGGACGAATTCTTAGAATCAAGAACTCACGGCAAGCGCCCACGCTTATGAAAAAAGAACCTTGTACAGATTCCATCGAGGGCGATGGATCAAAGTATCCTCCTGGGGATTAGTGCGACCATGAAAATCAATATCTGTTGCCCTAGAGGACTAGCCTTATCCTTCCAGGAGAAGTGGAGATGAGTGAGGAAGTTCCTTGTCTTGAGAAGGGTCAAAATTGGAAACTTGTTCATCCTTCGCCACTTGAGGATCTCGTTCAATAGACTTACCCTTCCCAAGGGAAAGGTCAGCCTGTGGAACCATCTTTGGTAGAAGAGAAGGCTTCCGGATGACAACTGCTGTGCACGCAGCCTCTTTCGTCTTATTAGAAGGACCTGTCGGAGATATAAATACAAAGCATGAATCGAAAGAGAAAAATATACATGCACCAAGTGTAATAATCATACCTGTAGACATCACTTCTATTTGTTGAATTCGATCACCTAGACGAACTTTCTTTGGCTTCGCTTGGAAAACACAAGTTCTCACTGGTTCATCCACTCGTGGATTAGTTTCTATTTCCAGTTGGGGTTCGGAGTTAAGATCAACAGTCTCAGGTTGTTCCTCTTTGTCATCAAGGTTGGAACTGCCAACAGTATTCTTTTTTGCCGCTCCACCACCACTGGGGCCAGAAACGTGCTTCCTCTTACAGGTTATATCTGCAAGAGGACGTGGGTTCAAAACATACTCACCTATGGACGGTAACAGGACGAGGGTTTAGAACATACTCACCTATGGAAAAAAAGGTCTCAGTCACCACAAGTTCCGCAGCTTGCGGGAATAAAAAATTGTCCCGCATCTTATCCAAAATTGGGATCATGCGGGCGGTGCTTCATGCCGCTGGGGATGCTATCCAAAAGATTGTAAACGACAGTTCCCACCGCTGATGTGGTAATCAAGAAGTTAAAAATATATATGGATATATAATATTGATAATAATAATAATATGTATCACAAATAACAAAAGTGAATACACTTACATCCATTCGCCTTGGAATAATAAGGATAAAAGTCAAGATATGACCATAAACAACTCATCCAGACACGCACAAGCGCAGATTCCATCAAAAGACAAATGGGTCTAGGCATGCGGGTCAGAGTTGTAAACCAAGGATGGTGGATATAAGTAACAATGTGTAAGTTTTGGAGCTTCTCAGACATGGGGCGGGTCGCCATCTTAATCGGGATCACAGCCTCCCGAATACACAAGATTTGGTTCACCAATCATGAGCACTGCATGGCGGCTCAGCCCCTAAGCCCTTGCCAGTAGGAGTGTTCAAAAAAATCGGAATCCGATTTCAAATTCAAATTATCCGAAATTCGTAGCCGAGTTATCCAAAAATTCAAATATCCGAAATTTCGGATATTCGAATCTTGGATATCCGAATTTTCGGATTCAGATTCGGATAGAAGTTTTGAAAAATTTCGAATATTTCGAATATCCGATATCCGATTATTTAAATTTTGATATTTTTAATTTTTATTATATTTAAACATACATGTTAATACTCTAAACCTAAATGTATCCTTTAATTTCCACCACAAAAAGAAGATCTAGGAGCCTCCTATTACTCATTTAACCACTATTCAACTTCATCATTTCATTCAGCTTCAGTTTGCACCTCACCAGTTATTGTTGTCCTTGCTATATCATCGCTTGTTAATGTTGCCACTTAAATCTTGTTGCCGATTAATCTCGCCACTATTGGGATCACGCGGGTGGCGCTTCATGCCGCCAGGGATGCTATCCGCAAGATTGTAAAAGACTGTTCCTCCACTAGAGGTGTTCAAAAAAACCGGTTACGGAACCGGTTTGGCCGGTTCAACCGGAAACCGGTTTTTTAAAAACCGGTTTTTTTAAAAACCGGTTTGACCGGTTTACGTAACCGGTTTACGTATCGGTTATACGTTTTGGAGCCAAAACCGGTTTTATAACCGGTTTTTTTTTATAACCGGTTTTTTTTAATAACCGGTTATTAAAAAACCGGTTAACCGGTTTTTAAAATAACCGGTTTATTACCGTTATAAAAAAAAACCGGTTAACCGGTTTTTTAATAACCGGTTTAACCGGTTAAACCGGTTTTCGAACGTTACCAAACGGCTTTATAGCCGTTTTTTTTTTTTTTTTTTGACCGTTTTTTAGCCGTTTTTTTTTTGTTTTTTTACCATTTTACCCCCACAAACATCTATATATAGTTTAGGTTGGGTATTGGTTAGATCACACTTGATTATACAACTCCAAACGCTCTAAACGTTTATTTCATACGCGATTATACAACTCCAAACGCTCTTCTTTCGTAGTCGTTTATTTCATACTCGAGTATACCACTCTTAATTCGTAGTCGATTATCATGGCCTCCCAAAGTGCTGCTTCATCGGTCAACATGGGTGCCTCGAACACGGGAGAAACCGTCGTTCGGGTCATCCCCACGAAACGAAACCAAGATATTTGGCAACATTTCGACCTATGCGAAATGTCTAACGGAACCCAAAAAGCTAGATGCAAACATTGTTTGAAGTTTTATAACAAAGAAGCAAACTCCAGTTTAAGAGCTCATGTAGAAAAGCCCTCTTGCAAGGTCTTGAAGGACGAATCCGGAAGTAGTTCGCAGCCGGAGATGACGAATCAAGGAACGGTGTTTACGTACGACCTTGAAGCGGTACGTCAACAGTTTGGCAACTTTGTGATTCAACAATCACTTCCTTTCAACCACTTCGACAACCCTCAATTCACGGAGATGATGCAAAAGTATGTTCAACCACGCTACCAACACGTAAGTCGTTCGACCCTTAGAAGAGATTGTCTTAAAGCATGGAAAAATGCTAAATCCGAACTAATTTCATACTTTTCAAACTTACAAACTGGTGTGAACTTAACAACGGATGTGTGGTCGGTACCTAATGGTTCGCCCGACTCATACATTTGTGTGACGGCTCATTGGGTTGACCCCCGGTCGTGGCAAATGATGAAACGAACCGTTGCGTTTCAATTGTTTGATTACCCGCACACGGGTAGAAATATTTTTAAACTCTTGGATAAAGTCATTCGACAATACAAGATTGAAGATAAAATCTTTTCAATATCGTTTGATAACGCGTCCAACAATACGGCCGCGGTTGGCCATTTAAAATTAAAGTATAAACCTATCTGTGATGGAGCGTTTTTTCATAGCCGATGCATTGCACATATTATCAACTTGGCCGTGCAAGATGGGTTAAACGTGATCGAAACGCAAAGAAACAATTTTAAAAGAATGTTACGAGATGTTTTTAGCAACAATTCAACATTTTCAAGATACAAAAAATTTTGTGAAGAAGCTAACTGTCAATGGTTGGGGCCTAATTGGGATTGTCCAACAAGATGGAACTCGACTTGTGAAATGTTTGAGAAAGCCATCCAAACCGGTTAACCGGTTAGACCGGTTATTAAAAACCGGTTGTAAAAAAAACCGGTTTAATAACCGGTTCTAACCGGTTTCTAAACCGGTCCAAACCGGTTTGGCCGGTTTGAGTTTTCATTGACAAAAACCGGTTAACCGGTTAACCGGTTAGACCGGTTATTAAAAACCGGTTAACCGGTTAGACCGGTTATTAAAAACCGGTTGTAAAAAAACCGGTTTAATAACCGGTTCTAACCGGTTTCTAAACCGGTCCAAACCGGTTTGGCCGGTTTGAGTTTTCATTGACAAAAACCGGTTAATAACCGGTCCGGTTATTAACCGAACCGGTTTTTTTCTGGATAAAAAAAACCGGTCCGGTTAATAACCGAACCGGTTTTTTCAAAAAAACCGATTTGTGCACCTCTATCCTCCACTGACGTGGTAATCAAGAAGTTAAAAATATATATGGATATATAATATTAATAAAAATAACAATATGTATCGCAAATAACAAAAGTGGATTCACTTACATCCATCCGCCTTGGCATAATAAGGATAAAAGTCAAGATATGACCATAAACAACCCATCCCCACGCGCACAAGCGCAGATTCCATCAAAAGACGCATGGGTCTAGGCATGCGGGTCAGAGTTGTAAACCAAGGATGGTCGATATAAGTAGCGATGTGTCCCGGCAACGGCGCCAAAAACTTGATGTGCTTGAAGTAGTTTAATATTTATTAACTAAATTAACTAAAGATAAACACTAAGTAATACTCTAGGCTCTCTAAAACTCGACTAAACTGATAACCGGCAAGTGAACCGATCGACTCTAGTAAAGCGAAGTAAGTCCGGATATCGAACCCACGAGACTCTTTATATTACATTTATTAGCTAATTAGACTCGACTACAAAACACAACTTATTAATTATATTTGTTTGGTGGGGTTTTTATTTAAAATACTAATTTAATACTATAATTAAAAACTATTTAAGAAAACAAGTAATTTAAACGAAAGCAAAAGTTTGTTATGAAAATAAGATGATAATAAGAAAACTACCTAGGCTAGAATCCCCTAAATTTCAGTTATGAATTAACCGGGAAAATATTTAGTTATGGACTAGGATCGTAAAATAGACACTCAAAAGAAAACCCGAACAGGACCCTGACCCTTCTCAAGAAAAACCTATGAGTTTCTAATAAGTTTTAACGCATACCAGTATTGAAAATCAAGTTCCCTTACGGTCACCTAATTAATTATAATTTAGTTCCTTTATACGAAATCCTACCTTAGAGTGTGGAAATCAAAGACAATTTACTATATTTAATTGATTTGATAAACAATAATAAATAATCAACCCTAGACGGGCTCCTTACGAAGAACTAAATCTAGCAAGATTAAATAGTAAAGACTTATCAATAACCTAGCACTTCACAGATTTTAGGTTAGTAACACACTTAGGTTTATTCGACAATATTATTCCTATGACCTTATCGCGAAATCAAATCATAAAATAATCAAAACACGAAGTAATTGACCTAATAGGAATCCTATCATATAACAAACAATAATCAAGGAAAACTTTGGAATAAAACTCATCAAACAATCCTAAGCATTCATACGCATCAATCAAATATAAATAAATCTTTTACTAAACCATAAAAACCATAACGATAAACAATCCCAAAGTCAAATCAAAACATCAAAGTAAGTTCATCAAAAGCCTAGATAGTTCATGCAATTTAGCCTAGCATCTTAGGTTTAAGCAAAACAAACAAGTAAGAATTCATGGCGGTAAAATAATGTAAACGAAAGAAACAAAAGATAAAACCCGTGTTCTTCGTCTTCAACTAATACGCGCAACACCAGCTGATTCTTCAACTCCAAAGCTGCCAAAAGCTGATCTCAGACACCTCGGAACTCACAATTTGTCTGGAACTTCAGGGTATGCTTAAGGGTGAGTTTAGGGGTCTTTAAATAGGCAACAGGGTCCAAAAATACGTAAGACGGTTAAAGTTTCAGGAATTCCTGACATTGGGCCGCCGTGCCGTGCGGCGGGCTTAGCCACTCGGGTCGCGTGGCGCTCCGGCAAGGGGGGCTAGCCGGCCTAGCCGGTCCGGTTCTCCTCTTGGTCTGGTCCAGTTCGTTTCCTGATGGCTCGATTCTCCGGTTCTGCTTGTTTTTGCTCCTTTTTGGTCCTCTTTTCATCACAATTCAAACCCGAAACCTAAATTATAAAAATATATTAGTAGTATACAAATCTTACGAGAAACCGAAAAAAACTAATAAAATATTAAATAAAATGTACACGAGATTAATGTATATTAAACGTTATATCAATATGACCATAAACAACTCATCCCCACACGCACAAGCGCAGAGTCCATCAAAAGACGCATGGGTCTAGGCATGCGGTTCAAAGTTGTAAACCAAGGATGGTCGATATAAGTAGCGATGTGTAGGTCTTGGAGCTTCTCAGACATGGGGCGGGTAACCATCTTAATCAGGATCACATCCTCCCGAATACACAAAAATTTGGTTCACCAATCATGAGCACTGCATGGCAGCTCGGTCCCTAAGCCCTTGCTAGTAAGGGTGTTCAAAATAATCCAAATCGGATTTCAAATTCGAATTATCTGAAAATCCGTATCCAAGTTATCCGAAAATTCAGATATCCGAAATTTTGGATATTCGAATTTTCGGATTCAGATTCGAATATAAGTTTTGAAAAATTTCGGATATTTCGGATACCCGATTATTTAAATTTTGATATTTTTAATTTTTATTATATTTAAACAAACATGTTAATACCCTAAACCTAAATGTATCCTTTTCATTTCCACCACAAAAAGAAGATCTTGGCGCCTCCTATTACTCATTTAACCACTATTCAACTTCATCATTTCATTCAGCTTTAGTTTGCACCTCACAGGTTATTGGTGTCCTTGCTATATCATTGCTTGTTAATGCTGCCACTTCAATATTGTTGCTGGTTAATCTCGCCACTGCTATATCTTGCCGGTTAATCTCGCCGCCGGTGCCTGCTAGCCTTGATTTTTACTCTTGCCACTCTTGATTTCCTGCATCGATTCAATTGGTGTTGACTGACCTAACAGGTTTAAGTAATGCTTGCAGAGCTCGATCTATTTTGGCACCTCGATCTCTCTTTACAACCCAATAACTAATAGCTCACTGAATTAGGAAAGTTGTTAAAAAAACGAGTTTTTTTTTGGTTTTTAAAATCGGATATCCCATTTACTATCCGGTCAGATATCCGAAATTTCGGATATCTAAAAATTCAGATTCGGATAGTGATATCCACTATCCAAAAGGTCCGGATATCCAGTTTTGAACACCCCTACTTGCTAGCCGAAGTGCAATTATATCAGCTACCACACCCCTACAACTTGTAAAAAACGGAAAACTTGTCGACCGTGGGAACAACGCCTTGGGATCTATAGCAGAATCCAAAATGACGAACCCTCATTAAACCAAAAGGATGTATCTGGGATAAGTGAATTCTGTTCACTGTCAAAACATTCCCTAGGAATTTGGTAATAGGAAGGCGAAAATTACCGGTAGTAAACAACTCAGCTTACAACGCCATCTTCCCCTTTGGAGGCTTATCGGCGGTGGAACTAGCAATAGGAAGTTCTGGTTCCCATTTAAGGGCTAGACCGTAACCATTGATAATATCTAGGTAGTCCTTCTCCTTCCAGTTTATTGGCATGAGATCTACAGTAGGAGAAGGATTCTTCTTCTCACCACCAGCCATGAGAATATTTGAGAGACCTTGTTGCAGCGAGCTATGATGACGGATTTTAGGGTTAGAATCAACAACACACAGATCTGGAAGAGAAAGAAATTTCTGGAGAAGGAGTAGGAAAACGTATGAAATAAAGCTGGGTTTCCTCCTATTTATACCCATCACAGTTATTGCGATGGGAAGATGTACAGAGGAGTGAGAAAACGGCGGTTCAATGGATGATCGCCACGTCAGGCGGGAAAAGCGAAAAAATGAAGGAACAGTTTCCAACCACGCCGTCGAACACCTGCAAAAGACCTCAGAACACACCTGACACCTTCATAGCAGACCCGTAACATCTTAGGTTCCATGCTTATCCCAAATACCCTTATTAAATCATAATAAAATTAATCTAAGAAGGCGTTCAGAAACAAACATCAACCCGAGGGGATATAATCCAAAATTCCATCCGCGTAAATACTTCACGGAAGAAACAATGAATCGGAGGGACTTATAGATATAGGGTCAGGAAAGGCCCTGGAAAGAACCATTAGCCCATTCAACATTCCCGCGGGTCACACATATGTTACCCGCGAAGGCATCCGCCAAGAAACAGAAAGTTTAAACATTCTTCCAAAACCTGCGGAAGCTATCCGCTAGAAGAAAAGACAAGTCTTGGCAAGCTGCGAGATACATTCGCAGGCGGAAGAACAAACATTTTCAAAGTAATATTCCTTCTAGAAGCTCACGGAGGACACCCGCTGGCAAGAGGAAAGGTGACTTCAGATTTTGCAAGAAGAAACAGTTAAAAACCAATAGATTCCTTGACAATGATATTTACTTCCTTGACAAGGAGCACATAATAATCTAAACAATGAAGAAGGGACAACTGGATTTTCTCCAACGGCCTAGCACATGGCCAGGCTGTTATGTCCTATCAGAATAAGCCATGTGTCCCTCCAAGTGAAAGGAAGCATCTTTTGAATAGTAACAGCTTAGCCAATCACCTTCTTCCGCCTCCAGCTATAAATAAATTTTCAACCATCATGAGATATTCATTCGCAATTCTCATATGACATCAATCACTTAAATATTTTCTCTCTTTAGAAGAACAGTACTTATTCTCATGCCGTAGGGTGATTACGAGAAGACCCCCCCCCCCCCCCCCAATCTTGTCCTTCTTGTAACAAGCTTATGGTGGTTTGTTTTGCAGGACGTAAAATTCGATCTAGCTTGGCTTTGACTCAATTAACCTCATCTCATACCATAATCTTCTACCCGGTGGAAATACCAATCTAAACCCAACACAGTTTAGATTCATGTTTCTTCAATTAGTAATGTGTCGAACGCTATTCTTGTCTGTTATTTTTATACGTTGCTGATACTTCAACTTTGATTTTTATTTATTATATTTTAATTATTTTAAAGGTGTGATTATCACAAGAATGACATGTGTTACCACATGGTTAGGAAGATGTCGCCTTGTCATAATTATGTTGGCATCATGATAATGTTAAGCTTTGAATTAATAATTAGATTAGATATTTATATTCTTCTTGTTATATATTGACGGCTGTTTGGACGTCAACTCATGGATTCACAAAGTTGAAAGTCCTAAAAGTGAACGTGTGTCTAGGTAAAAACTAAAAGATAGTGGAGTATGCATAGATGACATTTGAGGACAAAAAGCATGTCCAATACAAGGTTGCCTTGAATGACACTCACTCTTTGCCTCTTTGGGACCACTTGTTTTACACCTCTACTCTTTTGTAAATTGTTATATTTCGAACATACGTAAGTTTGGAGTTCTTCCTTTTGTATGTGTTTTCAAGCGAGTAATCTATTCCGTAGATGAATCTTTTACTAGCTGGGATATCTGTCAACCTTTTTGACAAAGTGCAAAATTAGTGTAATTTTTTTTTACTTCTTCGTTTTTATGTATCCGGATACCCCTGAATAAATATTAAGGTATCCTTGTATTCAAATTTTTTTTTTGGATACCCCTAAATATTTCTTTTAGATCCGCCACTAAAGATAGCATGATAGCAAGATCATGTTGAGAAAGTTTACGTAATCGTCTAACTCGAACTCAATTTTTTTAAAATTGAAGAATATATGACAGCACAAACTTGATATTTCTTGACCAATTTTTATAAATATTGATCAATTTCTATTTTACATATATTCTTTTCCATTTAAACTCTCTTAAGCTTACCATAATAAAATTTTGACTAATTAGAGTTTCAATTAGCAAATTGGCCCTCAAATTGATGATCATACGATCAAACATTCTACTCTTCATTAGGAACTATTAATAACTCAAGTGTCCATATTATTGTTGTAGACTTACTCTGGATTGGTTCATAAATTTTCCATCTCTTTATCTATCTGCAAATAATTTTTGATATGAAATATCGTTGTCTACATTATAAACAATCAAAATGAGACGCGGCTATGCACGTCGCGGTGTAAGTCAATATCACAAAACTGATGTTACTCCTCTTTATTCAATCTCATCAATATCACAAAATGAGACGCGGCTTTACTCCTCAATTTTATCCACTTAACGCCCAATTCCAATTTTCCACGTGAGAAAATAGAATAAAACAGATTCTTATACAATTCTAATAAAAAAAGAAGATAATGAATACGATGTTGTTAGCTGTGTAATCTTGTATCATTGCAGATTAAAAGCATCTTATTTATTTAAGGGTTAATCTACTATACTATTAAAACAATAACTATTTCCATAAATAACATTTATTCTCATAATTTCTTACTAATAAAATAATTCAAAATTAAATTAAATTACATTCAACTTAATCAAATTCAATATAAATTAAAAACTATCAGGTTTTTCTTTTCAAAGTTTCATGGTAGTTATTCTTATTTTGGTTTCATTTTGGTTTTTGTTCGGTTTTGTTTTATAAATTTGTTTAGTTTCAGTTTCGTTTTAGATGAGTTTAACTTTATTCATTTTTTGTTTTGGTTTTTACAGTTTTTGTTTTTGGTTCGGTTTTAGATTTATCAGTTTTAGTTGTCAGTTTCATTTCGGTTTTGTTTTAGTTTTATTAGTATTTGGTTTTATTTAGGTTTTCGGTTTTAGTTTTGTTTTAGTTTTTTTTTTTCAATTTTTATTTAGTTTGTTCGGTGTTTGGTTTTAGTATCTATTGAAAAATAAAATAATATAAAAGGCTCACAAATTAAGTGAAAGGTTCATATGGGTTTCAACTTTTAAGTATTTTGAAGTTATTGAAGCTTTATATTTTTTTGAATCTTCACAACCACTAATAATGAATTCACATTTGGTAGAAAGGATTTCAAAAGCTAAGAATGTTGTATGTGTTACCCTTCACTTTCTTCTTAATCTACAAGTGTGCTATTATTTTCTTTTATGAAAATGAGTCATTATATAAATGTTTTTTGATTTGCTTGCTCGGATCAAAACGGGTCATTTTAAAAGGGTATCAGTTTAGTTCGAGTCAACGAGTTAAGGCATCGATTTCATTCTGGTTTCAACGGGTCTTTTTAAAATCGCGTTGATTGGTTATGGTCATACCGGGTTAATTTATAAGACATCGATTTGGTTCGTGTTTAAATAGGTCATTCTAAAACCGTAACGATTTGATTCTGGTCAAAACATGTCATTTTAAAAAGGTTTAGATTTTGTTCTGGTTCTTAAATGAGCTTTGAATGTGCTTCAGTTTATGAGGGTGCAGGACTTTTCACATGAAATGTAAAACCAGTTTTCGTAGTCAGTTAGTCACTATGTTTGTTAGATTGGTATATGAATGTTTATGTCGTCAACTGTGTTCCCGGTCCAAGAATAAAAGAAGCTCGAATCATTCTTGGATGCTTATCGGGAATCTTTCCTGGATGCTTATATTCTGAATTGCTTGCTTTCAAGAATAATGTTAGTGAAGTTTGTTTGTTTGTTTTATATTAATATTAGTTAAAGTTTATGAAGTTTATGTTTTAAAGTTTTAAATTTTCTTCATAGACATTCTACTATATAAAGTCATTTTTAGTAAGTTTATGTATTTAAGTACTTTGTTTGCGTATGAATATAAATTGCAATGAAAAATCATGTTGTTTCAAAAAATATATTAAAAATAATTTATTGTTTGAAATTGTATATATGTTTACTTGACGATTTCTATATTTCCACCCGTGTTGTATACGGGTCAATAACCTAGTTACTAAAATAAATAAGTTTGACCCAAAGATTTCTAAAATTGACATGTCTAATTTAGCCCACATTCATCTAACATTGAGTTTTTATCAAGTAAACAAGTGACACGTCAGCGAGCCCGGCTAAGCCTTAGCCGTCACTTTATGGACACGGAATTTTGTGAAAAATAAATGGGACCCACTTTTAGCCTATAAAAAATTAACACGTGCCAAAGAAGGCTAAACTTAGACTGCGTCTCTAGTTATTTAACCGGCATCCTTGACTCTTAGCCGGCTTTGGATTGTGTCTATTCACTTAGCTAGCTCTCTATACTCCTTTTTAGCCGGCTCCAACTTGGCTTGTAGGCTAAAGCTCACTTAGCCGTCTTCTTTTTTTTTTTTTTATTTTAGCCGCCAAAATTAAATAGTTTACCAGTTTTACCTACCATATTAAATACTTAGTCGTCTTCAATCTTTTTGTCTCTTAGCCGTCTTCTTAGCCGATGTAAATTGTGACACCCGGTAATTTCCCAATCCCATAAACCAAGTAATCAACCTAACTATTAGGTGATTGTGAATGTTATGCGCGCCATGTTAGGATCAGCGCGGGCATATGTTATATGCGCCATGCGCGGATGCGATGCGCGCCATGTTAGGATCAGCGCGGGCATATGTTATGTGCGCCACGCGCACAGGTTTTGTGTTTTCATAACTTAATTTTATGTCGTTTCTGTCTAATGGGTTGCATACCCCTTCAATGATCAATAAGTAAAACTATGTTCAAACAATATCCTAATTTCCTAATTAAGACCCAAATCATTTATGCGCGCGCGGAAAAAGGGAACTAACCTCCCCGCATGGCGGGAACATTGAGAGCTAGTTTGTTTGAAGCTCCAAGATGGAATTGACTTCAACATAACTGATCACTATGTTGAAATACCAAGACCTCATGGAGAATCTACAAATGAAACTCAACGTCCCTGACTACGAGAAGGTTACACACCTACCCGCATCAAATAAAAAGGAGTTATGTGCGACACCTGCGGGAAGAATCCTCGCGGGACACCTTAAAACTAAACCCTTTACGCATGAACGTCTGCACAGAAACCAACCACCTTCTCGCTTAAATCCAAAAGTTCACCCTGTTAATAAACTCTGAGAACGCTGGTTCCAGCAGAGCCAGATGGACTCGCAGGATTCCTTATAAGGACGCCTGCGCAGTGATACGCGCAGGATTCGTTACAAGGACGCTTGCGCGAAGACCAACTGGAGCCGCCGGACCCACAACGTTCAAAGAAATGGCCTTCACGCAGAAGACTATACGCGCAAGGCTACGCGCACAAAACACTTAGTCTATTCTTCAGATGTATGGGGATTACCCCCGCCCAGAAAGAACCAGTTGCGTGTTTCAGAGATTTTTACCTTTTGACTGCACACTGACAACAGTACCAGGAAAAGTATACTGTAACACGAAATGTCAGCTGTCAGCCGCACCTACTCTCACCAACCACAGTCCTGCATGTACTGTCAAATCCATCAGAATCTTTATAACCACTCCCTAGGACCATCACCCCCATCCCTAAAATAAATAATAATAAACCCCAATACCTTGTCATCATTACACCCAATATGATAAGATTTCAATCCCCTAAATCAAGGGATTGTGTTCCCTTGAATTTTCCTATAAATAAGTATCAATTCTTGAATAAAAATATCACACAAACACACTTCAAACTCCTCTCTTAAACCTGTAATTCTGCACTAACCATCTCCCGAGCATCCGTTTCCAGTTCCGTTTCCATCACTAGGTAAGCCGAAACTTTAGTCTTAAGATTTACTTTCTTGACCAACCCTTATAATCTTCGATTTCTTGATCTTAATATACATATTTCTTGTTATTTAAACATATTTTAGACTTCCAATTTCGAGGCTAACATCAGGAAACCCGAATCTCGTTTAATCTCTCTCTAAACCATCGCTTAACAAGAATCACATGTGAGTCTCACAGCCCCTATTTTCACTGTTTTTAAACTGTTTTCGGGGCGAGGGACACGTGTTTAAATTATGTTTTATCATGGTATATTTACAAGCAATGCAAACGATTATCTGTTCATGGTGTTTATCTTGGTTTTCAATGTGAGTGCGCAAGATTTAGAAAGTGATCACTTCGTCATGGAACTCTAAGGGTAGGGACTGCTGTGTTTGATCAACCCACTCGTAGGGGTCGCACCTCTTTGCATAGACGAGTGCCTAGTATGGTCATGGGGTAGTACTACTGGCTGCAAAGCCCGCTCGTAGGGGTCGCACCTCTTTGCACGGACGAGCGCCTAGTTTTCCGAGCACAACGTCCGCGCGTAACCCGCGGGACGGTATTGTTTTAGCTCGTAGTGGCAGCGCCACTTTGCATGGACGAGCCCGGTTTTCAGAAATGTCCGCGCGTAACCCGCGGGACGGTTTTATCAAGCATATGTTTTAATGATGTTATCAGAAATATGTTTCAATATGGTTTTATCAAGGATATGATGCAATACGATTTATCAAGTCACCAAAACTTGTGAACTCACTCAGTTTATACTGATTCAAATGTTTTTACGTGTCTTTCAGGTGATAACTAGTAGCGCAAGGAGTCACACATAGAGCACTTCACGCAGAACATCTATAAAAATGGTTTTTGGAAGATTTTAGTTCTATCCCTTCCACACGCGTGGTTGTTCCCGCCGTGTAAGGGGATATGGCGCGGAAATCTTCAACGTTTTTCATATGTGGATGTTTTTATATGTAATTCTAAACAATGTAATGTATTTTGTACTAGACATTTCATGCGTAATGGAAAATTTATTTGAATGTTTGCAATGACCCGTGCTTGATTATCAATTCCCACTCGCGCGCACCCGGCTGTTTCCGCCGTTTAGGGCCGGGTGTGACAGATTGGTATCAGAGCACTGGTTATAGCGAACTAGGAAAGAAGTTTTAACCTAGACTATAACCGTAGGGGAATCGCATGAAATAATTTGTAAAGAAAATATTTTCAAAAAAAAAAAAAAAAAAAAAAAACCACACACACACTTAGGAACACGGGTCACACAATGTCTAGTGAACACTAGGGATAAGAACATTATGTGCTCAGGGTACATGCGCTAAGTTTGATATATTTTCGTTCTCTTTTAAGAAAAACGAGAATGCCTCCAACCAGAGCCAAGGGAATTACCATGACACCCGAGGAACTCGCAGAAATAATCGCACAGGCGATCGCAACGCATGAGGCCAGCAAGGCCGAATCAAGTCAGGGTCGTCAAGAGACCGAAACCCCAGAACCCGAATCAGGAGCTTTGGACAAAGGATGCTCCTATAAGACATTTATGGCCTGTAAGCCTTGGCCATTCAAGGGCACCGAAGGGGCCATTGGGCTCTACAACTGGATCGACAAAATGGAGACGGTTCTCTCCATTAGCGGGTGTAGTGAAAATCAAAAGGTCCTTTACGCGACCTGCATTTTCAAGAAGCGGGGCTCGTCTTGGTGGAAGCTTCAAGTGAAAACATTGGGACGAGAAGTTGCTCTCCACAAGACCTGGGAGGAGCTGAAGGAAATGATGATGAAAAAGTTCTGCTCTCGCGCCGAAATTCAGAGTCTACAGCAGGAATTTTGGAACCACACCATGATAGGAACTGATATCGACGCCTACAACAACCGATTCAACGAACTTTGCCAGATGGTGCCGGATATGGCGAACACGGAGGAGAAAAAGATCGAGAGGTATATCTTTGGGTTACCCCATGTTATCAGAGTTCCGCTCAATGCCGCAGCGCCTCCAACCTTTGATGAGGCAGTGGCGCGGGCCATCACTCTTACAAGAGATACGGTCCGTGCGGGCATGTTGACCTCGCGCGGGGAACGAGCAGCGAACCTCTGACCCCAAGAGAAAATGGAACTCTCACCACCGAGGGTCCGACTCCAAGCAACCACCATTCAAGAAACAGGAGAACGTAAGGGCTTACGCGATACAAGCCCTGGAGCCATCACGAAAAGGGTACAATGGGCCTCGCCCATGGTGCAGCAGATGCAAGTATCACCACGAGGGTGAATGCGCAAGCATCGTATGCGCCAAATGTAGCAGACCAGGGCACAAGGCGATAAACTGCCATAAGGAAGCTGGAGCAAACGACAACTGCTACGCATGCGGGAAGCCAGGACATTTCAGTCGGGATTGCCCGCAAAAGAGAAACCAAGCTCGCGGGAGAGCCTTTGTGATCAGCGCGGGCGAAGCAAAAGAAGAACCGAATGTGGTAACCGGTACGTTTCTACTTAACGACCATTTTGCATCTGTCTTATTTGATACTGGCGCTGACCTAAGTTTCATATCCACTGAGTTTAAAAACTCCCTACGCCTAGCAACCAGTAGGCTAGACACGCCTTATACTATAGAACTAGCCAATGGTAGGCAGATACGCGCGAACGAGAGGACCGAGCAATGTGTATTGGTCATGGGAGGTCACGGATTCAATATTAACTTATTGCCAATAGACTTGGGAAGCTTTGACATTGTGGTAGGCATGGATTGGTTAGTCGAGAACCACGCGGAAATTATTTGCCATGAGAAGCAGGTTCGGATCCTACTGTTGAGCGGGGAAACCTTAGTAATTCAAGGGGAAAGAAGTGGAGTTGCGATAAAACTCATTTCGTGTCTAAAGGCGCGCAAGTGCCTGAGGAAAGGATGCTACGCCTTCCTGGCGCACGTAGTAGAGAAGAAAGGAGATGAGCGAAAGATTGAAGACTTACCAGTGGTGCGCGAATTTCCAGAAGTTTTCCCTGAAGATTTTCCCGGATTACCGCCACCGCGACAAGTCGAGTTTCGAATCGACTTGGTTCCAGGAGCTGCACCAGTAGCTCGAGCACCTTATCGACTAGCTCCATCCGAGATGCAAGAGCTATCCAATCAGTTGCAGGAACTATTGGATAAGGGCTTCATACGCCCAAGCTTTTCACCCTGGGGAGCTCCAGTACTATTTGTAAAAAAGAAGGATGGTTCATTTAGAATGTGTATTGACTACAGGGAACTGAACAAGCTGACAGTCAAGAATCGGTACCCCTTACCGAGGATTGACGACTTATTTGATCAGTTGCAGGGATCCAGTTATTACTCGAAGATAGATCTACGGTCAGGTTACCACCAACTTAGGGTCCATGAGGAAGACGTGCCGAAGACAGCCTTCCGAACTAGATACGGCCATTATGAGTTCTTAGTGATGCCTTTCGGGCTAACTAATGCGCCGGCTGTATTCATGGATCTGATGAACCGTGTGTGCAAACCATACTTGGATAAGTTTGTGATTGTGTTTATAGATGATATTTTGGTTTACTCCCGAACCAGAGCTGAGCAAGAACAACATCTGAGATTAATTTTGGAATTGCTGAAGGAAGAAAAGTTGTATGCAAAGTTTTCTAAATGTGAGTTTTGGCTTAGAGAGGTTCACTTTCTCGGTCACGTTGTAAACGAGAAGGGAATACACGTCGATCCTTCCAAGGTCAAAGCCATCGAGAATTGGGAAGCGCCAAAAACACCAACTGAGGTGAGGCAATTCCTAGGACTAGCTGGCTACTATCGACGTTTCATTGAGAACTTCTCCAAGATAGCTTTACCTCTGACTGCGCTAACACAGAAAGATAAGAAGTTTGATTGGTGCGAAAACCAGGAAGCAGCGTTTCAAATGTTAAAGCAAAAGTTATGTAGTGCGCCAATTTTGTCGCTACCCGAGGGGACGGACGACATCGTCGTCTACTGCGACGCTTCACATCAAGGACTCGGATGTGTCCTTATGCAGAGAAACAAAGTCATAGCGTATGCCTCTCTCAACTCAAGGCCAATGAAAGGAATTATACAACGCATGATCTGGAACTTGGAGCAGTTGTTTTCGCGCTAAAGATTTGGCGCCATTATCTTTATGGTACAAAGTGTTTGATTTATACGGATCACAAGAGCCTTCAACATATATTTGATCAAAAGGATTTAAACATGAGGCAACGAAGATGGGTTGAATTACTGAATGATTATGATTGTGAAATAAAGTATCATCCTGGAAAGGCGAATGTGGTAGCAGATGCTTTAAGTAGGAAAGAGCGAGCAAAGACGCTACGAGTTAAGGCTCTAAGATTGACCATTCGCGCAGACCTCACTACCCACATCCAAGAAGCTCAACAAGAAGACTTGAAATCAGAGTTTGTCAAGAACGAATCCCTTGGGGGTATGATTAAGAATTTGGAGCTCAAAGAGAACGATTCTCGATATTTTGCTAACCGCATATGGGTCCCTCTCAAAGGAGGATTGCGCGAGCAAGTGTTAAACGAAGCTAATAAAACGCGGTATTCCGTACATCCTGGCGCAGACAAGATGTACCAAGATGTTAAAGCGCTGTATTGGTGGCCCAATCTTAAGGGCGACATCGCGACGTATGTCAGTAAGTGCCTGACGTGTTCGAAGGTGAAGGCTGAATACCAGAAACCGTCGGGGTTGCTTCAACAGCCAGAAATTCCCATGTGGAAGTGGGAACAAATCTCCATGGACTTCATTACCAAACTGCCAAGGACACCTGGGGGTTACAACACGATTTGGGTTATTGTAGACCGGCTAACTAAGTCAGCACACTTCCTGCCGATCAAGGAAACCGATACGATGGAAAAGTTAGCCCGATTGTATATTCGAGAAGTAGTTTCAAAACACGGAGTCCCGGTATCCATCATTTCTGATAGAGATAGTCGTTTCACCTCAAGATTTTGGAGATCGTTACAAGGGGCTTTAGGTACTCGTCTTGACATGAGTACGGCTTATCATCCCCAAACGGATGGACAAAGCGAGCGAACCATTCAAACATTAGAAGATATGTTGCGCGCGTGCGCAATCGATTTTGGGGGTAGCTGGGATACTCATCTCCCATTGGTTGAATTTTCATACAATAACAGTTATCACACAAGCCTCAAGGCTGCGCCATTTGAAGCCTTGTATGGGCGCAAGTGTAGGTCCCCACTGTGTTAGGCTGAAGTGGGTGACAAGCAAATGACTGGTCCAGAATTGATCCAAGAAACGACGGACAAAATTTTCCAGTTACGGGATCGCCTTAAGGCAGCGCGCGACAGACAGAAAAGCTATGCAGATGTGAGAAGAAAACCGTTGGAATTTCAAGTAGGGGATAGAGTACTTTTGAAAGTCTCTCCATGGAAGGGAGTCCCCCGTTTCGGCAAGCGAGGAAAGTTAAATCCGCGATACATCGGACCATTTGAGATCCTGGAAAGGATCGGTCCAGTTGCTTATAAACTCCATTTACCCGCCGAACTTAGTGGAGTTCACGACACGTTTCATGTATCCAACCTCAAGAAGTGCTTATCTGATGAAACGTTAATTTTACCATTGGATGAGGTTCATATCGACAAACAGCTACACTTCGTGGAAGAGCCTATAGCAGTAACCGATTGGAAAGAACAAAAGTTGCGAAGAAGCCGAATCAAGTTAGTAAAGGTTCAATGGAACTCAAAGCGTGGACCTGAATTCACTTGGGAAAGAGAAGACCAAATGCGCAAAAAGTACCCATACCTCTTCCAAGGAATAGCTCCTACCAGCGACACCTCCTAAATTTCGGGACGAAATTCTCTTAACGGGGGGAGAATGTGACACCCGGTAATTTCCCAATCCCATAAACCAAGTAATCAACCTAACTATTAGGTGATTGTGAATGTTATGCGCGCCATGTTAGGATCAGCGCGGGCATATGTTATATGCGCCATGCGCGGATGCGATGCGCGCCATGTTAGGATCAG
This sequence comes from Bidens hawaiensis, assembly GCF_021521415.1. NCBI lineage: Eukaryota > Viridiplantae > Streptophyta > Magnoliopsida > Asterales > Asteraceae > Bidens > Bidens hawaiensis. The sequence continues at coordinate 31,076 of NW_027503615.1, forward strand.
CGCGGGCATATGTTATGTGCGCCACGCGCACAGGTTTTATGTTTTCATAACTTAATTTTATATCGTTTCTGTCTAATGGGTTGCATACCCCTTCAATGATCAATAAGTAAAACTATGTTCAAACAATATCCTAATTTCCTAATTAAGACCCAAATCATATATGCGCGCGCGGAAAAAGGGAACTAACCTCCCCGCATGGCGGGAACATTGAGAGCTAGTTTGTTTGAAGCTCCAAGATGGAATTGACTTCAACATAACTGATCACTATGTTGAAATACCAAGACCTCATGGAGAATCTACAAATGAAACTCAACGTCCCTGACTACGAGAAGGTTACACACCTACCCGCATCAAATAAAAAGGAGTTATGTGCGACACCTGCGGGAAGAATCCTCGCGGGACACCTTAAAACTAAACCCTTTACGCATGAACGTCTGCACAGAAACCAACCACCTTCTCGCTTAAATCCAAAAGTTCACCCTGTTAATAAACTCTGAGAACGCTGGTTCCAGCAGAGCCAGATGGACTCGCAGGATTCCTTATAAGGACGCCTGCGCAGTGATACGCGCAGGATTCGTTACAAGGACGCTTGCGCGAAGACCAACTGGAGCCGCCGGACCCACAACGTTCAAAGAAATGGCCTTCACGCAGAAGACTATACGCGCAAGGCTACGCGCACAAAACACTTAGTCTATTCTTCAGATGTAAGGGGATTACCCCCGCCCAGAAAGAACCAGTTGCGTGTTTCAGAGATTTTTACCTTTTGACTGCACACTGACAACAGTACCAGGAAAAGTATACTGTAACACGACATGTCAGCTGTCAGCCGCACCTACTCTCACCAACCACAGTCCTGCATGTACTGTCAAATCCATCAGAATCTTTATAACCACTCCCTAGGACCATCACCCCCATCCCTAAAATAAATAATAATAAACCCCAATACCTTGTCATCATTACACCCAATATGATAAGATTTCAATCCCCTAAATCAAGGGATTGTGTTCCCTTGAATTTTCCTATAAATAAGTATCAATTCTTGAATAAAAATATCACACAAACACACTTCAAACTCCTCTCTTAAACCTGTAATTCTGCACTAACCATCTCCCGAGCACCCGTTTCCAGTTCCGTTTCCATCTCTAGGTAAGCCGAAACTTTAGTCTTAAGATTTACTTTCTTGACCAACCCTTATAATCTTCGATTTCTTGATCTTAATATACATATTTCTTGTTATTTAAACATATTTTAGACTTCCAATTTCGAGGCTAACATCAGGAAACCCGAATCTCGTTTGATCTCTCTCTAAACCATCGCTTAACAAGAATCACATGTGAGTCTCACAGCCCCTATTTTCACTGTTTTTAAACTGTTTTTGGGGCGAGGGACACGTGTTTAAATTATGTTTTATCATGGTATATTTACAAGCAATGCAAACGATTATCTGTTCATGGTGTTTATCTTGGTTTTCAATGTGAGTGCGCAAGATTTAGAAAGTGATCACTTCGTCATGGAACTCTAAGGGTAGGGACTGCTGTGTTTGATCAACCCACTCGTAGGGGTCGCACCTCTTTGCATAGACGAGTGCCTAGTATGGTCATGGGGTAGTACTACTGGCTGCAAAGCCCGCTCGTAGGGGTCGCACCTCTTTGCACGGACGAGCGCCTAGTTTTCCGAGCACAACGTCCGCGCGTAACCCGCGGGACGGTATTGTTTTAGCTCGTAGTGGAAGCGCCACTTTGCATGGACGAGCCCGGTTTTCAGAAATGTCCGCGCGTAACCCGCGGGACGGTTTTATCAAGCATATGTTTTAATGATGTTATCAGAAATATGTTTCAATATGGTTTTATCAAGGATATGATGCAATACGATTTATCAAGTCACCAAAACTTGTGAACTCACTCAGTTTATACTGATTCAAATGTTTTTACGTGTCTTTCAGGTGATAACTAGTAGCGCAAGGAGTCACACATAGAGCACTTCACGCAGAACATCTATAAAAATGGTTTTTGGAAGATTTTAGTTCTATCCCTTCCACACGCGTGGTTGTTCCCGCCGTGTAAGGGGATATGGCGCGGAAATCTTCAACGTTTTTCATATGTGGATGTTTTTATATGTAATTCTAAACAATGTAATGTATTTTGTACTAGACATTTCATGCGCAATGGAAAATTTATTTGAATGTTTGCAATGACCCGTGCTTGATTATCAATTCCCACTCGCGCGCACCCGGCTGTTTCCGCCGTTTAGGGCCGGGTGTGACATAAATTTAGTCCCCAAAATTAAATTCTTTTACCTACTCAATTAAATATGTTGTCAGCTTCTATTTCTATTTTCTCTTAGCTGTCAATTTTTTTACTCTGAGTTAGAGCCGGCCAAAATGGAAAACAAAACGCCCGACAAAGTGAATAAACATATTTGGTGTGCGTGAGGTTAGTGTATAGAAAAGGTTGTTAAGTTCTTCTAAAGTTTGTTCACACAATGTTTAGTTTTAAATTTATTAAAATGATTATTATTTTAACTAAATCACACACAAATAGGCAAGTGTACATATCGTTTCTATAAAATAGTACAGGTAAGAACCAAGTATCAATCCACTGAAACACTTGTTCGATTTTTACTGCTAAATTGTTGTATTTATTTTAACCGGAAGTGAAATATTGGTTTTGTTTTGACAAGTAACTTTTAAAAGGAAATTAAAGACATAAATTAAAGAGTAAAGTGCCATTTTCTTCCTTGTGGTTTGGCAAATAATGCGAATTTAGCCCAGAAAATGTATTTTTTGCATATGAACCATCCACGTTTTTCAATTCTTGCCAATTACATCCAAATCATTAACCCCGATAAATTTAATCGCTAAGTCAGGGGTAGACATGTCTTTTCACTATTTCTTTATTATATGAGTAAAGTGCCAAATTGTCCCTGAGGTTTGGTCATATTTGTGAATTTCGTCCAAAAATATTTTTTTTCGCAATTAGACCCTCGATTTTTCCTAACAGTTGCCAATTTCGTCCGAATTGTTAACTCGGTCTAAATTCAACATTAATTTAGGGGTGTTACTGTCCTTTTACATGTTTGTTTACATTATTATTATTATTATTATTATTATTATTATTATTATTATTATTTTGTGTTTGTTTGATGACATATATAACACCTAACGATTCCTATATTTGAATCCAATATAGTATCCGTTTGTTTATTCTTCATCATTTTTAGTCATATAAAGGGTTTAGCTCAGTGTAATAATAATAATTGTAGCAGCAGCAGCAGTAGTAGTAGTAATGTAAACAAACATGTAAAAGTACAGTAACACCCCTGAGTTAATGTTGAATTTAGATCGAGTTAACAATGTGGACGAAATTAGCAACGGTTGGGAAACATCGAGGGTCTAATTGCGAAAAAAGCTATTTTTGGACGAAATTCGCAAATGTGACCAAACTTCAGGGACGATTTTGGCATTGTAGTCATATAATAAAGTGAAAAGACATGTCTACCCCTGACTTAACGATTCAATTTAGCAGGGTTAGTGATTTGGATGTAATTGACAAAATTAGGAAACGTGGATGGTCCATATGCAAAACTAAACTTTTTGGACTAATTTCGCATTATTTTCTAAACCATAAGGACGAAAATAGCACTTTACTCTAAATTAAAAGACGTGGGTTTTTATGTTTTTTTAAAATAGAAGACAAGGATAAAAGTGTATCATATTGGTTCAAACTCCTCTTAAATTGGTTTAACAATTAATTAGTAAGCATGTGATGTGGGCTTGCTATGCTTAATTAAATGTGGGATTAACACCTTATACCCAAGTCATGTTATTCTATGATAACTAAAGAAAGAGATATGCATAACTTCATGATCTCCACTAAAACATCATTTTACGTAAGCAAGAGGTTTATAATAAATATTCATAAGATAAATCACTTTAAAGATAAGACAATCCCTTAAATTACTAAGTGAATTGCCCTTGATATTTTAATAAAAATAACCTTTTTATCATACATAAAATACCAATTAAGATTAGTTGAGTTAAAGGGTTAACCTTGGATTACCAAGTATTAATTCGCACAACTCTTGAACAATTATAGAACTCATGTAATAACCACCTAAGAGTTGTTTAAAGTAGATTATGTTGCATACTCACCTAACAAGTAATTAATCGATTTTAGTAGATGAACATTAGCAATCCGTTTCCACAAACATTGCCAATAGTTCCCATTTTAACAGATTAGTTACTACTAATAATTCATTTGGTCCATGTTCATATTAGGATTTATGTTATTTTACCAAGCCCTTACAAGAATGGCAGTTCCTCGACTTATCATCAAGCTCAGAACTTGGTGTCTCTTTTAACAATTCTTTAATTTATCAACCAAGCCCTTACAAGAGTGGCAATTCATCGGCTTATCGTCAAGCTTGAACTTGGTGTCTATTTTAATGTCGCCAAGGCCTCACAAGACTAGCAATTTCTCGGCTTATCGTCAAGCTTGGCACTTGGGGTATCTTTTAAGAGTATTTTTGTAAGGCCCCGAACCCGGTGACCCTACTTTAGCGTCGGATTTACTCATAAACACAGTTCTTTAAATCAGAGTTTATTAAAACTTTTCACGGAATATAAAACATCAATCATTTGTTACAAAACATTAAATCTTTTATTTGATACCATAACACAAAAATTTATTTTTAAAACATCTTTACTTCTTTCTTCAGATGCCAGCCGTTCAATCCATGCCGTGTGTCATCCTCATGCTAACTCTATAATCAGCTCACCTGCGTGCATACTAAAAGTCAGCTACGCTGAGTGAGTTCTAGTTAATCATACAATATCATACAATACCTTCTTACATACATACGTACTTAACCTCATAACTTTCTTTCATACACACATAAGTACTCATACCATCATTCTTACTTACATACTTTCTTTCTTACTTACATACTTTCTTTACATTCATAATCATACGTTTTAAAGAGCCTTTCGCCCTATAACCTCACAGATATTATAAGGGTCTGGTCCCTAGTTTTCGAATATTAGAAGGGTTCGATTCCCTAACATCACAGATATTATAAGGGTCTGGTCCCTATCATCACAGATATTATAAGGGTCTGGTCCCTAACATCACAGATATTATAAGGGTCTGGTCCCTAACATCACAGATATTATAAGGGTCTGGTCCCTAACATCACAGATATTATAAGGGTCTGGTCCCTAACATCACAGATATTATAAGGGTCTGGTCCCTTGGTTTTCGAATATTAGTAGGGTTCGATTCCCTCTTCGTTACCATACAACCATACATCATACCTCGAGTATTATTAGGGCTCGGTACCCTTTTCGTAACCATACAACCATACAACCGTCATTTCCTTCTTTTATTAACTTTATTACGTTCATACACATAAACATACATATCATACTTACCATCTTTATAAAGTTACAACCTGACAGTACGTGCAATATCCGAAGATCGTTCACGTACCATCAAGCAATCATTCATACGTATCACATATATCACATATGGCATACACTTATCACTTAGGATAAATGTATTAATAACACATCAAGTATGCACACAGCCCCGAAAACATAACAAGGAATGGGGCTAGAAACTCACCTGGACTCTGCTTCTTCCTCTGGTAGCTGTAAACCTCTTCTTTAACTGAGCTCGGCTAACTGTACAAGTTACACGTATCAATACTTGCCTGACCTAATCTGGTGGCCTAGTATTAGCTTACTTTAACTCATCGCTTTTAATTTATTTTCTAAACGAACTTGGCTTCAGGCGAAGTTAAACCTTAGGCGAACTTGGCTTCAGGCGAAGTTAAACCTTAGGCGAACTTGGCTTCAGGCGAAGTTAAACCTTAGGCGAACTTGGCTTCAGGCGAAGTTAAACCTTAGGCGAACTTGGCTTCAGGCGAAGTTAAACCTTAGGCGAACTTGGCTTCAGGCGAAGTTAAACCTTAGGCGAACTTGGCTTCAGGCGAAGTTAAACCTTAGGCGAACTTGGCCGTAGGCGAAGTTATCCTTAGGCGAAGTTACGCTTGAAGGCGAAGTTACGCTTGAAGGCGAAGTTCATCAGGCGAACTTAATCTTGCAGGCGAAGTTATCGCGCTGCAGATCTGTTTGCCCATAACTCCTTCGTTTCTTAGCCAAATAACTCGATTTTGGTACCCACGGAACCGTATGATCGGCGCTTACAAATCCCAACCATCAAATCGGCCTAAAATCGACGTTTTAGGGGTCCGATTTGGGCAGTTTGGGTTTCGGGTCTGGTTAACCCATCCAATCCTAACCATTTTCAGTAATATTAGCTTTGGTGGATTTGTTCTTACCTTACCAACTCAGATCTATCAACAAAATCTCGGGTCTCGGCTTCGAATCTTGATCGGTTAGAATGTGTGTTTTGAGTGTGAAGAAAAAAGGTGGAAATTAAAGATTGGGTTTGGGATGGGATATTTATATCCCTCTAAGCCCACGGACCCGAGGCCCGTTCTCATTTAACCCATCTTAATTAATCCAAATCCATAACCAACGACCATTACCCGACACTAGCCCGACCCATACCAACTCCTATTCTTTTATTTATTTCCTGATAACCCGGGTAAACTTTCTCTCTAATATTAAGTAACATAATTAATATTACTTGGAAATTTCGGGATGTTACAAGTCTTCCCTCCTTAAAGAGGTTTCGTCCCCGAAACCTAACTTATTCCCTATAAAAGGAAAACTTCTTATATTTACACGCTTTATTGAATCGCTTTCTGAGTTATCCTTCTTACTTCCGACTTTGCAGTCATCGAATGGTGGTCATGTGTTTTAGCTATTTAAGGTAGCTTGTCCATGAGGCCCTCGATGTACCAAGTCTCGTTTCGATCTTTAAGAGGCTTTGTCTTATATCATATTAACGCTAAAGCCTAAGTCGACACTCTATCACAACACGTCAATTTATCATGACTAACATGCATTCAGACAATTCGTACCATAATTAATAAACACCAGTCTAAATTTCAACATAAAACAACACGCATCGAGTCATCCATAAGTTACACATAGATTTAATACTTATGGCTAGCATCTAGCCTTCTTGAATGTCTTCTCTAAGCATACGGAGGAATCTGTTAAACCTCAAGCACTCTTTTCTCCTTCATGTCCTTCCTTTGGCTTCTTGCAATCCCTTGCTAGGTGCCCACGTCCTCCACAGTTGTGACACCTATGGTAATCATCACATTCCCAAGAGGAACGTCCTGCTCTTCCACACCTGTAGCAAACACCTAATCCCTTTCTGCACTCTCCGGGGTGTCTCTTCCCACATTTTTCACAAGCAGTGAACCCCTCTTGCCTTGCCTTCTTTTTGCGTGGATCCACCTCATTGGCTTCCTCTGGTTCTGGGGTTGGGTTCTTTTTCTTCTTTTCCCCCACCGTTCTTGCTCCCCCACAATCCCTAGCTAAGTGACCCGACTTACCACACTTATAACATTTCTGGTCCTCGGTGCAATCACGAGTCATGTGTCCCTTCTTCCCACATCGGTAGCACTGATTTGGACCAGCCTTGCATTCTCCTAGGTGCATCTTCCCGCACACTTTGCATGTTTCCCTTCCCGCGACCTTTGGTATCTTCTTCCCCGCATACTCCACGACATCTACAGATCCTTTGGTTCCTTTCGCTCCTCCCTTATCATCATCACCCTTCTTCCCGTCTCCTCCTGCCTTCTCAGTGGCCCTCGCATGGTTTTCGGCAGACTTGTCAGTACGAAATTTCTTCTCTGCAGCAGCTACAGCGTAAGAAATGGCAAATTGAGTAACAGGATCCAGCTGATACCCTTCATTGCTGCTTGGTCCTTGCAAAGTTCCACTTTTATCCTTTTTCGTGGTAGTAACTAGTTCTTCAGAAGGTTCTCGGACAACGCGTATTCCAAGAGGACGTCCAGTGTGACCTCCCTTACCAACAAACCTTTTTGCTCCAGCCATTAGTATTCTAAAAGGGAAAACACAAACATCCTCACTCAAGGAACTATTTAGTACAAGGATAGCAAGGCTAACAGGTAATAACAGTGGCCAGCTGTGACTAGCTGATCACGTTGCTTTCCGTGTCCTATACACTTCCCTTTATGAGTCTATTTGTGCTGGTTCTACTTAAGCAGTTAGTCAAATCAAACAATCAATTATTCCTATCCCTATCGCTCACATATATTTTCTTTCTCATTAACATATATCATTTAATCATACAATTTACCATTACTGATCTTGCTTGAGCGACACATGGCATTCTTGAACTGGCATCTTCTTTCCTTTCTTACTTAAATCCCATTTTCTGTTCGAGTCTAAGCATGTAGGATGCTTAAATCTCTCGAACTTATGCTCTGATACCAACTTGTAAGGCCCCGAACCCGGTGACCCTACTTTAGCGTCGGATTTACTCATAAACACAGTTCTTCAAATCAGAGTTTATTAAAACTTTTCGCGGAATATAAAACATCAATCATTTGTTACAAAACATTAAATCTTTTCTTTGATACCATAACACAAAACTTTATTTTTAAAACATCTTTACTTCTTTCTTCAGATGCCAGCCGTTCAATCCATGCCGTGTGTCATCCTCATGCTAACTCTATAATCAGCTCACCTGCGTGCATACTAAAAGTCAGCTACGCTGAGTGAGTTCTAGTTAATCATACAATATCATACAATACCTTCTTACATACATACGTACTTAACCTCATAACTTTCTTTCATACACACATAAGTACTCATACCATCATTCTTACTTACATACTTTCTTTCTTACTTACATACTTTCTTTCTTACTTACATACTTTCTTTACATTCATAATCATACGTTTTAAAGAGCCTTTCGCCCTATAACCTCACAGATATTATAAGGGTCTGGTCCCTAGTTTTCGAATATTAGAAGGGTTCGATTCCCTAACATCACAGATATTATAAGGGTCTGGTCCCTATCATCACAGATATTATAAGGGTCTGGTCCCTAACATCACAGATATTATAAGGGTCTGGTCCCTAACATCACAGATATTATAAGGGTCTGGTCCCTAACATCACAGATATTATAAGGGTCTGGTCCCTAACATCACAGATATTATAAGGGTCTGGTCCCTTGGTTTTCGAATATTAGTAGGGTTCGATTCCCTCTTCGTTACCATACAACCATACATCATACCTCGAGTATTATTAGGGCTCGGTACCCTTTTCGTAACCATACAACCATACAACCGTCATTTCCTTCTTTTATTAACTTTATTACGTTCATACACATAAACATACATATCATACTTACCATCTTTATAACGTTACAACCTGACAGTACGTGCAATATCCGAAGATCGTTCACGTACCATCAAGCAATCATTCATACATATCACATATATCACATATGGCATACACTTATCACTTAGGATAAATGTATTAACAACACATCAAGTATGCACACAGCCCCGAAAACATAACAAGGAATGGGGCTAGAAACTCACCTGGACTCTGCTTCTTCCTCTGGTAGCTGTAAACCTCTTCTTTAACTGAGCTCGGCTAACTGTACAAGTTACACGTATCAATACTCGCCTGACCTAATCTGGTGGCCTAGTATTAGCTTACTTTAACTCATCGCTTTTAATTTATTTTCTAAACGAACTTGGCTTCAGGCGAAGTTAAACCTTAGGCGAACTTGGCTTCAGGCGAAGTTAAACCTTAGGCGAACTTGGCTTCAGGCGAAGTTAAACCTTAGGCGAACTTGGCTTCAGGCGAAGTTAAACCTTAGGCGAACTTGGCTTCAGGCGAAGTTAAACCTTAGGCGAACTTGGCCGTAGGCGAAGTTATCCTTAGGCGAAGTTACGCTTGAAGGCGAAGTTACGCTTGAAGGCGAAGTTCATCAGGCGAACTTAATCTTGCAGGCGAAGTTATCGCGCTGCAGATCTGTTTGCCCATAACTCCTTCGTTTCTTAGCCAAATAACTCGATTTTGGTACCCACGGAACCGTATGATCGGCGCCTACAAATCCCAACCATCAAATCGGCCTAAAATCGACGTTTTAGGGGTCCGATTTGGGCAGTTTGGGTTTCGGGTCCGGTTAACCCATCCAATCCTAACCATTTTCAGTAATATTAGCTTTGGTGGATTTGTTCTTACCTTACCAACTCAGATCTATCAACAAAATCTCGGGTCTCGGCTTCGAATCTTGATCGGTTAGAATGTGTGTTTTGAGTGTGAAGAAAGAAGGTGGAAATGAAAGATTGGGTTTGGGATGGGATATTTATATCCCTCTAAGCCCACGGACCCGAGGCCCGTTCTCATTTAACCCATCTTAATTAATCCAAATCCATAACCAACGACCATTACCCGACACTAGCCCGACCCATACCAACTCCTATTCTTTTATTTATTTCCTGATAACCCGGGTAAACTTTCTCTCTAATATTAAGTAACATAATTAATATTACTTGGAAATTTCGGGATGTTACAATTTTAACACTCCTCATCAAGTGATAATTGCGACATAACCTTTACTTATTAAAAACCGATCATATGTTTAACTAATATTATTAAACTTCAATTAAGATTCATTATAAACCAAGATGATACTATGAAAGTTTAGCCAAAAGTAAGCATAGTGTTATACATCAAAGTAATAGATACAAACATGAGCAAATTGAAACAATCTAACCAATTTGGATTACTAATCCTTGATGCTAATGACTTCTTCCAAGAGCTTAATTAACTTAATCTTCAAAGGTTGGATGGATGAGATAATTCCCTTATTAATGGTGGTGAAAAGAGGTGGTTTAATTGGAGTAAATGTGGTTCAACGTTATTTTGAATATGGAAGATGAGCATTCAATTTATAGATTGACCAGGTGCCTAAAACACGGCTGTGATTAGTAAAACACGTTCATGGTGACTTTTTTGTCTTGTTGCATTAAATGCTCATAATCAGATCGTACAACAAGAGTTAACACGGCCGTGGTGAATTGGGCACGACCGTGTTAAGTCTAGAATAGTCCCAATTTGTCATTTTCTTTTGTACTTTAAACATGAAGTGTGTTTTGGCAAAGAACGACCATGTTAAGCTTTAGAACCTTCTATTTTGTCTTTTTTTTTTCTTGTTCTTGATAATATGGGTGTGTTGAGGTTAACATGGTCATGCTTTGTCTTCCTGAATTTTGTTTTTACTTCGTATACTTTAGAAATGGTCATGCCTTGATTCACCATGGGGTGTGTTGAGTCTGCTTTCACCGTTTTTCTTCGTATATCATAGGGCTATATACATATAGATAGAAATTATAAACATTAGTGGTTATTTATTCTAATATAATTGCCGAAATGACGCTTATTTGGAGATATTTTAGTGCCGAAAATATTTATAAATTGTTATACATCAATATTCCAAAGTCGGTTAAGAAGGAATAAACAAGTTTAAAGTGGCATTCAACCCTGTTTTGATTTCATAACAAGTCCATATCACCAAGTTGTGAGAAGGTGATTTATTTCCTATTAGTTGTCTTCGTTTTTTTTCCCTTAGCCGGCATGTTTTAGCCACCAAAATTAAATATTTTTACCTACCAAATAAATCACCTTCTCATAACTTGGTGATGTGGACTTGTTACGAAATCAAAATATTTAATTTGGTAGGATATCAAGTAAAAATATTGAACTTTGGAGGCTAAAACATGATGGCTAAGAGATTAATGAAGACGGCTAAGAGAGAAATAAAATGTGAGCCTGCTAAATATTTAATTTGGTAGTTAAATTGTTTAATATGGTGGCTAAATGAAGATGGCTAAGAGAGAAAAACAAAAAACCCGCCTAAGTATTTAATTGGGTGGGTAAATATTTTAAAGTTTGGCGGATAAAATTAGAATGCTAAAAGAAAAAAAAAAAGGACGGCTAAGTGAAGCTTTTAGCCTACAAGCCGAGTTGGAGCCGGCTAAGAAGAATATTTGGAGACGGCTAAGAGTCAAGAATGCCGGCTAAATAATCAGAGATGTAGGCTAAGTTTAGCCGTCTTTGACGTGTGTCAAATTTTTATACGCTAAAAGTGGGTCCCGCTTACTTTTCACAAATTTTGTGCCCATAAAGTGGCGGCTAAGGCTTAGCTGCCTTAGCCGGCTTCGCTGACGTGTCACTTATTTATTGGATAGAAACTCAATAATTGGATAGATATGACTTAAATTAGACACGTCTGTTTTAAAACATTTTAGGTCAAACTTGTTTATTTTAGTAATTTTCCCTTTGTTTAAAATGCGTTCCATTTTAAGTTGAATTTGTTTAGCTATACATTTTCCCAAAATTCAAGAAAAAAATAATAATAAAAATAAAAATAAAAATTGTATATAAATGCCTTGTAATTTCTTAGATTATTTTAATTTTCATTTGAATTTCAAGTATTGTATTCTTAATGAGATTATATATAATAATTGAATATTTAATAAATGAAGAACGAATTTATTCAATACTAGCATAAAAACCGTTTTGTAAAACATGAAAAAACTATTTAAAGGAAAGCGAATACGGTGTTATTAAACCTCTAAACTTACACATGAAACCCCTATCAAAAGACGTAGTTTTGAATAAATTAAATTT